>NW_010208863.1:0-4345 GCF_000695765.1 Mesitornis unicolor | reverse complement strand
TAATTTATTACTATGTAGCTAATGTAATGTAATATAATATAATATAAATTACTGTATATTATTTATTGTGTACAAGTGTTTATATACACCTTCACAGTGCTTCAGTTTTAGAAACATTTATTGAGGATAACCATTTTCCTTCTCAGATTTTATTTCCTTTGCTAACAAAGAAAAGATTGACAGTCTTTCCTTGAATGACATGTTCCCTGTGTCATAATATTCCTGTGCAGAGGTTCTAATTTGAGTAATTTTGATCCTGAATGACTAGAATTGTACTCTGCATTCAAAATAAAGTCTTACTCGGTGTGTACATGTTGATATTTCTCTAGCTGTGCTGGAAATACGTCACTGACTTAAACTAGATTCATATTTGCCTGTTTGTTTGGCACATACTTTTTCTGTGCTCAGGTAGTTGCACTCAGATCTTTATCCTTCTCCATAATTTCTAAGTTACAAGCTCCCACTTTATAACCAGTTGTCCATATGTGCATTACCTCGTGCTTAGAAGTATTACATTTCTTGTCTGTTGCCATGTGTTATTTTCATCATATGCTGTATTGGTAATATGTATGATTTTGTACCATGCAATTGTCATTTGCATACTTTTGTGTCTTATGCCAAGGTCATTAAAGACAAGATGAAATAAGATTGGTTCCAAGATCCAATCTTCTGTAATTAGTTTTTTTCTTTCTAGGCAGAAAAATTCCTTTTCAGCACATCTTGGCACACTTTCTTCAGTCAGTCTTCTCTTCATCTGCATTTTGAAACTGATTTTGTCATAATATTTCCTGTAGCACTAAGGTGAAATCTTTGCCAAAGCATATTGACATGCAATGAAAGAAAAGAGAGGTGGGACATCAAGTCTGCCAGTGAGAATGAAGTGAATGTGGGCACGACCTATAGCTTAAGAGCCTTGTAGATCTAAGTGTGTAAATACAATAGTAGTGTTTTGCCTTCTGAAGTGCCCTCATTAATGATGTTGCTGGAGGGAAGATACTCAGACCAGTCAGGCTAGAATACAATTTCTATATTCTTGCTCTGACATATCAGAAATCACAGCAGTGGAAAAGTACTGAGTACCATGCAACTCTAAATGCAAAAGAAGAGCACACACTCCTATTGCGAGCCACCTTCAGGATACAAATTTTTTAAGTTGTCTAGTACAGCAGCATTTACTAGCCACTGAAACATGGGTTGCTCAAGATGATTAGTGATTCTGGTACAAAGCCTTAGCTATTAGAAGGATAAGACTGGAATCAGTCCACATTTGTCCTCTCTTGAGTTCAATTTACATTTAATGTGTGTTTTGTTGTTAAGTGGGAGGAAAAGCATAACGGATAGCAACTGTCTGGTTTCATTGCTCGGGAGCTGTTAAAAATCTTGGCTGTCACTCTGATTTCCAGAGGGTTCATGACTGTATGAATCCTAATATTCTTATTGGAAAAAATATATGTATTTCATCTGCACACCTGTGTAACTGGGCAGACAAGCAGCAATTGAAAGAATCATTGCTGTAAGTAGAGAGCAGTGCAGTACAATAGATCCCCATGAAACACATTTATTACAGCATAACAGGATGTGCAGCCAGCATTGCTTAGGATGTGTGAGTGGAAAGAAATTAAACTCACTGTGTTTAGTACAGATGGATATATGCTCAGACATTAGATTCTTGATCACGGAAAATAATGAGACATTTTAGCTTTCACTTAGATAAGTAAGAGCTATGTTTGACCAGGACTTCTAAAAAATACCATAGTATTTGCTGTTCAGTAGTATTTATAAAGTGGTCTTTAGGAATGTTACAGACTCTTCCAAGTCTTGGAAGATGGATTATTTTGTTCATCAGTTTGTCCTGTAATGAGAGGTTCAAGGTCACAACAGGGCCTGGAGGGGTTAAACTAATGTGCTGGCCTTCCAGATCTTAAGAAAATCTCCGCACCATGTCATTGCAGCTACAGCTTAAATTAGAGCAATAACAATCCAGTTTGAAAAACCTACTAAATGTGAATGCAGCAGAGACTCCATTAAGAATAGTATCTAAGGTCAGAAAATTTGTCTTCTGCTTTTAGTCTTCTCTCAGTGGAAAAAGACACAGTGCTTCAGCAAAAGCAGAGACATACCCTCCCCTTTGGGGAAACCAAAAACTGGGTAACACGAATGCAAACAGTGTAGAAAGATCTCTCATCTGGGCTAACATGAGTTAGAAGAGCCTGATGTAACAGCAACCACATAGTTCCAATATTATTGAAAGCTGAAATGAGTGGTGTTCAAATTTCTTTGTTTTCATGTAAATTTTGACTTTATTAAGTGTACTTTTTTAAAAGCTACTTTTTGTTCCACTAAGTTTATGCTCTTCTGTGATAGGGCATAAACTTGTACTGCGGTACAAGTTTATAATGTACATATAAGTACATAATAAGTATATAATGTACTTTACCAAAGCTAAGGCTTGAATAACCCAAAACCACAAAAGAAAACAGATAGATTAATAGCCAAATTCTAATAATTTTAAGGAAAGCTAAATGTAACCTTCAAGGCCAGTACCAGCTATGGACTTACTGTAACACCGAACACACTCCTGATCTTCATTAAGGAGCTAACAAATAGTAACATAGCAATCAATGCTATCTGTAGTGACTTATGGTCTCTCTAGGACAACAAATAGTCATGGAATTCATATTGTGCTCCCAGTTATCCTATTCCTCAGGTGCTGGGCCACTCCAGTGCAGGGTGCTGTGTCAGTCTATTGTTCTCTCTGCTCCAACATGGCATGGTATCTGAGGATAGTTGTGTCTGTATTGTATCTAATTAGCTTAAACTGTAAGGTACTGCTTGAAGTAATTTTTCACAAGAATTGGTGCCACATTTCCATAGCATTCATTTTTTATGTGAAAATACTTCCCCAAACTCAAAAAGGCTCCAAGGAACATGTAATATGCGTACTTTGTTCAATGAGAATTACATTGTTGGATTTGTCTTTTGCACCCATTGCCATAATGCTGTGGATTTGCAGAGGGTAAAAAAAAAGCCAACTTGCAGAGAACTTACTGTTGGTGATTTAATTTTTCTGCCATCCCACATGCCCACAGATAGGAAGTTGTATGTGGACATTTTTCCTTTCCATTTCATAAATCCTAAGAGGTTGTGAGTTGCTTTGCGATAAAGTTACTTTTACATATGGTTCTTCAAGTGAAGAGAATTACACTTATTCTTCCTGTGAGAGTGAGTTCATTATCTTGAGCCAGTTGCTAGGAAACCTCCCTGTTAATCTGTCCATTCATTTACAGAGTTTTTATCTCTACACCAAGGTGGTTCATTCAGTTTCCAACCTTTTCTTTTGAAGGCTACGTGCAAGAACAATCTATAATCTACCTGCATTGGAAATCGAGCACTTTTTAAACATCTAGTAAGTCTCTTGTTTACTTCCCTCTAACACTTCCATAGAGAAATTATTTATCACATATGTTCATACTGCAGAATATGTGGAAACTATATATGAAACTGAGTAACCTTAAATCATTCTCTTGTCATTATACCAAACCTAGCTTTCATTTAATCTGTTTCCAATGCTGCTCATTTTCAATATTGATCATCATACTTCCTTTCCACACTCCAACTGCAGTTCTGTGAATGTAACTCTGCTTTATCTTAGAAAGAGGGACAAAAAAGCGAGGAAGTTCAAAATACTGGGCAGTCAATAGAGATGATGTATTGACTCACAGCTCTCAGTTTCTGCACTGCATCCTAACTGGGTATTCTGGTTAGGAGCTCAACCTGGACAACATGCAGTGAAAATAGTCTCTATGCTTGGGAAGAATATGTCTAAAAAGGGTAGGGAGACTATTAAAAATTATCATGATTCAACAAGAGCTGGAATCAATGGGAAAAAAAAAGTGGGCAAACACTAACTGCCATTGCAGGAAAACTTTTTGATGAAAGCCTAAGGGGTGTTTTTAAGCAATTTCTTTACTAAGACTACGGAGGGTTGCTGACTATCATCTAAATATCTTGACAACGAGAGGTGAAAATGCTTTCCACAAAGTGATTTTTATACAGAAGAGAATGCTTGGAAAGTACTAAAATCTTGTTTTGTAAGGGCATGTTCTGTATAAACTGAGACCAGTAAAACAATGGTCTATCATGAAATAGGACTGAGATTTGATCCAAAACAAGAATGACCTGGTTTGTTAATGCTAACTTATTCAGCTTAAATGAATATTTAAAATATATAGGTGTTTTTACAGATAACACACAAGTAAGGTGAATTCCTGACTCACACATTATTCAATTAAGCAAAATAACTTTTATTAATTATTCTCGCTCTCTGAAATGCCTGTACGCTAAT
>NW_010208862.1:0-60587 GCF_000695765.1 Mesitornis unicolor | reverse complement strand
GCCCGTGAGTACCGCAGACTTGCTGTCCCGTCCCGTCCCGAACCGCCGCTGTCTGCCTCCCGGGCGCCGGGACCTCCCGCTGCCGGAGCAGTGGTCTCGGCGCTCCCCGGTTAGACCCACCGGGCGGCGTGGTAGGCAACTGGGGCACCTCCTCGGCAGCTGTGAGGGCCTCGGGGCTCCCAGCGCCCGAGTCTGTGGTGCCTGATGCGATCACGATCCCTCTGTCTCTTTGTAGGTCGGTCCTCGCCGCTTCCCCTGGAGCATCTCTTGGATGGCTACCAGTGCAGCCGAGAAGATGACCACCTGTCCTACGGAGAAATGGGGATGCCGGTCCCTCCTTTCGGCTGCGCCTTTTCTGCAGGTAAAGTCCCCTTTTAGGGTTCAGGGTGTGGGTACCGCGGTCAGCCTTTTGGTTTTAATGTGTCCTATGATTTGGCTTCAGAGTTGCTCGTTTTAAAGTGAACTGGTAATAGCGTACTTGCACCTAGGAGAGATATAAACTGGATCGTGGTGGTCCTAGATATACTGGTGGAAAGCGTTCCCTTAAAGAAGCAACTGCAAAGCATTTCTTTTAATGTTTCTTTGTTTCAGCTTTGTCTGTTTCAAAGTGTGTCCTCTTGGTGACAGCACTAGGCTACATAGTTGAAAAATGAGGCTTTGTTCAAAATATATAAAAGATATAACAGGATGAAGAATAGTATGTAGAAATCAAAGAAGTAGCTAAATACTTGACGAATGAAGTAAATGTGGGAGCTCCTGGATCTCTACAGCAAAACTCTCTCATTAATAGTACTCTAGTTTTGGTGAGAGCTTATACCTTTCTCCAGAGCCTGCTTTTCCAGTGTGGATCTATGGAAAACACCAGAGGTTGTAGAGGATGGGTAGTACAGATACAGAAAACTGTAGGTAGAGATCTATTATAGCTGGTGAAAGAGGCCATTTTCTCAAAAGGGCATGATAATGAATCAGCTGCATAACACACAAATATGTTTCAATTTCTTTTCAGCCCCAAATTTGGAGCATGTACTGGCAGTGGCAAATGAAGAAGGATTTATTAGACTGTATGATACTGAAGCTCAGACTACCAGCAAACCCATCTTTAAGGGTAAATGTTATATAAAATGTGAGCTTTGTTTGAAGTGACAACTATGTGATTTACTGGAATCAAAGAGAGCTTTTGGCAAGTCCTTTAAACATAAATGTGGGTAGTACTTATATCTTTTCGTACACTTTGCTGAGCCTTCTTTACAAAGCTGCAGCATGAGTGTGCTCTTAGAACAACAGTAGTAGATGAATTGTTCTGTGTTGTTTTTCATGCCTAAGGCAAGCTCTTGGCAAGTTTTCTGATTTCAGTGTCTGATGTTCTTTAGTCTTCTGCAAAATACCATGCTGCAATGCACTGAACTAAACTTTGCTTTTGTTTTCTTGCTAGAATGGCAGGCTCACTCAAATGCCGTATTTGACCTTGCCTGGGTACCAGGGGAACACAGGATTGTAAGCAGTCTTTTGTCATCTAACTTTATTTTTAATGTTTTGCCAGCTGTGGTCAGAAAATGACTAAAGCTTTTTATTTTTTCCTCTGAAGGTCACTGCTTCAGGAGATCAGACAGCCAAGGTGTGGGATGTGAGAGCCGGGGAGCTTCTTGGCATATGCAAAGGTCACCAGTGCAGCCTGAAGTCAGTTGCTTTTTCTAGATTTGAGAAAGGTAAATGTTGATGTTCCCTGTTGTCTGTTTTTTCTTTCTTCTTCCCCCCAGCACATCGGTACTTCTGGGGCTAAAAGAATGCTTTGGAAGATGACAGTTACAAATAGCAGAGGTAGATTAAGCAGCTACCCAGCCACTGAAGCAAAACTAACTTCTTGGAACTTCATAGTGACCTGATGCTAACATTTGCACATTTCTGATCTTGGGCAAGTTTAAGACATGATATTGAAATAGTTCAGTCCTCACTTCCATACCTAAGTGTGTAAATACTCTTTTCATAAGCTGTTTTCTCTAGAGTAGTAATTAAAAAAGAGTAGGAAAATTAAGGAAACTAGTCAAAAACCATGGCAGAACACTGGCCTGATTTTTGTATTTCTAGGACTGGCATCCCAAGTGTTAGGGCAGAAGAGCCAGGGGCACATAGATGGCATTGTACTGTATTCAGTTAAATAAAATAACACTTGTGGAACCTAATCTCTTTCTTCTCCTCTCTTCTTTTTTCTTTTTTCTTCTCAGCTGTCTTCTGTACTGGAGGCAGAGATGGAAACATCATGGTTTGGGATACCAGGTGCAACAAGAAAGGTACCTGAACTTTCAGATATGTATCAAAGAAAGCTCAGTATATCATGTAAAAGTAGTACTTAGATGTACATGTTGGACTAAAGCTTTTGATTACAATACAGGCAAGACTTTGACAAGAAGACTGTCAGATAACAGTGGACTACTTTAGTATGGTAAAAGGGTGGAATAGATATTTCTTCTGTGTCTAGTATGATTTTTCCACTTTGTAACAGTCTCAGATTTGCAGCATGATAATCCTGTCCTGGTAACATCCTGTGCATTGGTAAGGAGATAAGGAGGTACAGAATACATCCCTGTGTGGGACAACACAGAGGTAGAAGGGCTGGGTGAGAGTGCTTAGGTCAGAGCCATCCGGAGAGATGAAGCTAAGCTGGGAAGGCTCCTTCCAGAGTAGGAAGGAAGGTAGAAAGTGCAGGAGCAAAGAAGCTGGTGAGTGCTGGGGACAACTGATTGTATTGTGGGAACACCTACTAATGCAGGGTGAGCTCATTCTGCTCCCTCTCTTCTTGTTTCCTGGAGCTTTTCCTTCCCCGGTCAGGTTATGCCCTTATGCCTCTTCCAAGTTCCCTGCTCTGTCCCAGCAGTTTCCTGGCCTGTGTTGCCAGAACAACATGTCTGTCTCTTCCACCTGTCCTAGGTTCCCTGGCTCTTCAGACTGGCAAGTGGGGGAAGAGAGGTGGAAGGTATAGGAAATAAAGTAGAAAAGTTTCTTCACATTAGTGAAGTAGTAAGTTTCATAGTGAGAAGTAGCAGACAAAAGACTAAATAAAAAATTATAAAATAGAGTGGAAAATCCCTGAAACCCTCCTGTGAGTGCAGTTCTGCTTGGAATGAGATAGGTTGAATGCTCTAGAGCACGAGTCTTGCTGAAGACCAGACCAAGGGGTAACGATTTCCAAAGGCAGCCTGTCTAGGCCAGTTTTAGTTTCAATGTCCACACTACATTGACCTCTGTAATTTTTTTGCAATATATGCTATTGTTTTCTCCTGTGTTCCTCTCATCAGTTTCGTATGTAACTAACAATTTTTGTTTTCAGAATACATTAATGATTTTAAAGGTTAGTCTCAGCTACTTTTTAGGACATGCTACAAGCTGATGCCTGTTTTATTAAAGTGACAGCCAAATTGCATAGACACTATTAATTGAGATGTCTTTGATTTCTTTCAGATGGATTTTATAGGCAGGTGAATCAAATCAGTGGAGCACACAACATGGTTGACAAGCAGACTCCTTTCAAACTGAAGAAGAAGAGGCAGAACCTAAAAGGACTTGCTCCCTTGGTGGTATGTATCTTGGGAACAAAGGAAATGTAGGCCTTTCTCTTGAGAACAGTGTTATTCATAGAAGTCTTCCTAAGTAATTATAATGAGAAATATTTGACTTGAATCTGGTAAATGTTTCCATTTATCTTTGCAGAGGAAGGCTTTTGTGTCATGGTCATTTGCTATGCCTAATTTTAGACATTATTTGGTGATCTAACAACCCATGTGCCATCAGAGCTATCTTTGTGCAAATGCCATGTGAAAATACATCTTTTTTTTCCTTTTTCTTTTTCCCCCAGAGAGGAAAGGAATAGTCTAGCATTCTTTTCTTTTTTTTGGGGGGGGGAGATAGTAAGAGTTGTAATTCTTTTTCTTTCCTAGTTTTTTCCCTAATTTGACCACACAAATGACTGCCTTACTGGAGTAAAATCTGGTCTTATTTAATTTGTTAAGCCCTGTGATTAAGGCAGCTCTCTTATCTCTGACCTAAAAGGTATATCCTCAAACTGCTTCTCAAACACTTACCGCTTAGCTGCAATTTCACTGGTGGGAGTGTTCAAAGGATAGTTGTGTCCTAAATGGCACCTGGTATTTCCAGGTTCTCCTACCTGGCTAGGAGGAGTTTTCCTCAGTATTTACTTGGCCTTGGACTAAGCAGCAAGATCTTGCTGACCTTGAAAGAAAATAAATTGTGGTTTTTCTCTTTTCTTTCTTTTTTTCTTCTTTCCTTTAAGGATTTCCAGCAGAGTGTAACTGTGGTGCTACTTCAAGACGAGCATACTCTTATCTCTGCAGGAGCTGTTGATGGGTAAGGAAGGAGAACGCCTGCTTTTCTGTCTATTCTGCATATTCTTCTTAGTGGCACAAAAAAGGTGGGTGATATTTTTTCCCTAAGATCACATAGTGGCCCACAAAACTACAGTTGCTATTAGGCAGAATCAGCAGAGCTGTACTGCCAGCTTGCTTTGGCAAAGCTGAATGCTGCTTTTCTTCCTTCCTGGAGATGGCAGTGCTGGGACAAATTGTGTGGATGTGGTAAATGCTCATTTTAGTATCTTAGGTATGGGACAGAAAAAGAGCAGTTCTTAGCATCTCTCTATATTCTCATGGACCTATTGGACCTCAAGTAAACAGACTATTGTTAGACAGTGAGCTGTTTTGGGATGCAAGTGCGTGGTTGATGCCTGGATATGTGTAGGCAAGCTTGAGAAAATGTTGCCTTGAGTTACAAAGGATGCATTCTTTTAGGTGCCAGATCTGTTGCAGCATCTTGGAACTCAAGCAAACTGTCTCACTGATTAGCATGGCGATTACCCTCTCAGAACTCGATTCTTTAGCAAGCTCCATGTGGTCAGAGCACTTAGAAGGTCCTATCAGCATCACAAAAGAAATGTTGAAGACACTTGTGCTTTTCTGTTTCAGTGTGATCAAAATATGGGACTTGCGCAAGAACTACGCGGCTTACCGTCAGGACCCAGTGCCTTTCAAGTCTTTTTGCTACGCTGGGACCAGTACTCGCAAACTTGGTAAGTTATCGGACGATGTATCCGTTAAAGTGCAAAGTGAATTTAAGAAGTACTGACAGTGCCATCTCTTATCTTTTTAGCCAATTATTGATCAGACTGACAGGCTTAGCAGGGTATTTTGATTGCCAATACCAAATATTTGAGTTGAAGAGTGAAAGTGCCCCACTTTTGTATCATAAACTTGCTTCAGCTGTGCATTTTTAGAAATGGAGATGAGGAAATAATGGAGCTCTTAGGGTAGAATTTAGCTAGTTGTTTTGATGCATGAATAGAAATCAGTGTGAACTTGTTCTTTGTATAGTATCTTGAAAAGGCAACAGACTGGACTGCATTTTTACATTATAACCTTCCAATGTCGAGCAATACTTGAAGTTGTTTATTATCAAAAACAAGAGCGCTCTTGTTCATGTTGCTCTTTGCTTCTTTGTATTTTAATGCCTTACGATGCTCTGATGCAACACAGTCATTCCTGATGACTTGTCTAATCAACTGTCTTGATGTGATAACAGTTGGTGTCAGTCCCAAGAACATGAGAGAAATCCTTGAGGAGCTTGTTGTGGAATAATTTGCTTGCAGGAAAAGATTTTTCTTGAACCTAAATCACTAGCAAATCAGATGATCGCTTATCCTACCAAACCATAAGCATTTCTATTTATTTTTAATCTCTGCTTCTACAATTGGTTGTTCCTGTTATCCAATTGAAACTATCAAATAAATTGCTTATCTGCTCTGAAAGTGAGATTCCTCTCTAAATATCACCCTAAATCCTCATGAGAAAACGTAGGTGTTATTGTAGAAATTTTCTTTCTCCAGCAAGTGCTCTGTTAAACAAATAAACTTTCCAATCACAATCTAATATGTGATAGAAATCCTTTCAAAATTTCCCTCTCTAGGCATTTCTTTGAGAAAAATGTGGTTTTTTGTGGAATTATTTCTTATTAAGAACTTCTCTCTTTGACTATAGGATATTCTAGCTTGGTTTTGGATTCCACCGGTGCTAACCTGTTTGCTAACTGCACTGATGACAACATCTACATGTTCAATATGACGAGTTTAAGGACTGTTCCAGGTAAGCATGTTATCTGTGGAAATGTGCAGAAAACAGGTGATACAGAGGACAGAAAAGATGTCTAAAGTTACCCAGAAAGAAGGCACCTGTTACAAGGGCTGTTCATATTTTGTGTTAAGCTACCCACATAAAATTACTAGCACAAAAACTTACATAAGTGCAGATATTGGTTCACGCAGACTGAGACTAAGGGTGGTTTGCATGTTATCTGGTAAGGAACAGCTAGTGGCCAGCTGCCACCCCTCTGAAGCAAGTTTTAATCTTCTGCCTGCTGATTTTTCAAACTCTTAGATATGAATCCATGTAAGATGGTTGTATTCGGATATTGTCAAGTGTCTTTTAAATTTAGCTTCTACCACAGTTTCTGGGAGAAAGCATCACCAGCATATTGTGGAGATGCTTTGGCTTTTTAAATTCCTTCAGCACTGAATCTGTGACCTTTTATGTTGACAAGATGTAAGGTGTGCTAAGCTGTTATAGGCCAGTGGCTGCTGCACAGAAAGCGGCAAAACTTGTTAGATGCATTCCAGCCAGACACGTGATTTAGTTTCTGTTGCCTTTCCTCAGTCTCTGTTAACTGAAATTAAATGATCAATGTGTCTTTCTGTCTGCTCCTCAGGAAGGCAATCTGGTGGGTGGGAACGCTTCCAGAGTTGAGAAGTGGTGCAAGTAGTAAATATTAATAGGTCAGTTGTTGAGGTTAACCCCAGGTGCCACCGCTGAGCTGTGGAAATACACTCACCGGCCTGTTCCTCTGCAGGAGTGGGCTCTCTCAAAAGCACAGGGCATCCTGCCCTCAGCCTCCTCATGGAGCTCTTGCCTTCTGTGTGCAGCCAATAAAACCCAGTGAGCAATCTTGATTCATCCAGCTGGATGAAACGCATGCAGTTTCTCGGTCTGCCACTGTTCCCGCAGAGGGCAGTGCCTGCCTGCGGCTTGGTGCCTCCCTCCTCGCTCGCTAGCTTTCATCTCAGTTGTGGCTGCGCAGATCTGGTGTGTCGGCAGCTTTAGGTTGCAGGGGGACATGAGGAAATCCTCACTGTCACGGGACTTGCTGGTAGGTCTGGCTTGGGAGAGGACTCACTGTCCTGTACCTGCAGTGTTGTCAGTAAAAACCAAGGGATCTTTTAGGGTCTCGCAACTTTTCAAAGAGCACAAAAGGCAGTCACCTGTCCTCTGGCCTGTGGGTTGCCTCCTTCACCGAAAACATTATTAACAGGGCTGGTAAAGGGGATGCCAGCCCAAGAGCCACTACATCGGGAAACTGGCCCTTTCTGCTCTGATGAGAGGGACATTGTGTGGCAGAGTGCTCTAGATCCACACTCGGCTCCTGTGTCAGCTGCCGGCTCCTCCAGCCCTTGCAATAGGGGAAACAGCAGCCATTCAGAGTGATGGTTTCAAGGCTTTAGCAAACATTACAGAGGCTTTAAGTATAGGTGAGCATGGCTGACACAATGCAAGTTTCATTGATGAAATAAAGATACTGGCAGCAGGAGGAAGGAGCAGCAAGCACCTTCATTGCCACCTGGGTAGAAGAAGGTCCTCACTCTCCTTTCTGCACAGCTGCCCCGTTAACACAGCAGGGCTGGTGGTGGCAGCTGAGAAAGGAAGAGACAAGGAACCTTAACCAGAGTAATGGGGCAGCCCAGGTGGTATCTCGAGCTGCTTGTGACATGGGTGAAACTTACAGCTTTAAATAAACCTGCCATTGCTTCCTAATGCTGTGGAGAGAGCTGTTCAGGTAAACCTGCTTCAATTGGGAAGCCTGAAGGACTCCAGTTGAATAATAAAGACTTCCTGACCCAGAGCAAAGGAGCAGTGCAACCACTTTCTCCAGAGTATTACGTGGCTAGGCAGGAAAAGCCTGTAAGATCAGCCTTGCTTGTGCAACTGACTCTGGGGCTGTGCATTGCATGGGGCTTTCATTTTCTTTTTTCTTTTCTCCTCACAGTGGCAGTTTTCAGTGGGCACCAGAATTCAACCTTTTACATCAAATCCAGCACCAGCCCAGACGACCAGTTCCTGGTCAGTGGCTCAAGTGACTGCAATGCATACATCTGGAAGGTGAGGCAAGTGGGAGAGACCCAGAGCTGCTCCACTTCTTAATTCCATTTGCTTTTCATGTTCACATAGGACACTCCCTGCCTCCCACTCCTACTTACAGCAGTGTGAAGTTAGCTCCTGGCATGTTGTGCCCAGAGTGCGTTGCTATCAAGGCTAGATGTAACTGTTTAATGTAAAACAGGGCTAACATCCTGCCATCAATAAGTTTCTCATCACTGCTGCTTATTGGAAGTCGCTGATCTTAATCTGGTTGTAATGGGCATTAAAATCCTCTTTCAATCCTGGCGATTCAGCCAGCTATGACAAGTAGACAGATGGTTCTTGGTTCATATTTAGTGATGGAGCACATTAACAGAAACCTAACAGTTTAATTGTTTTAAAGGACACTTTTTCCCTCCACTTCCCCTTTTTCCAGCTCTTGCTTCAGATGCTTTTTCCCATGCTTAATTTACAGCAGTTAAAAACTTTGTATTACAGCAAGGGCTCAGCCAGAGCCTTCAGCAAAATTCCAAAGCACCATCTTGCAGCCAGGCTTCCTCACTTGGCATCTTGTGCTGATGTGGAGGAAATGCAAATGTCACCAAGTTAAAAGCAGAGACCTCAGAATAAGGTGTGCTTCAAGTTCTGCTCTCCATACTTGACAGCCATAGGGGAACAGAGTGGACTTCTTCCCTGGAGTAGACAGAAACCACAGGTGACAGCTTAGTTCAGGTTTGGGGTAATTTTTAAGGAATGCTGACTTGCTTACCCCTTTCATTATGAGTTTGAAAGTAGAATACAAACCTTTGAGAGCAGAGGGCCAGCCTGCTGTGATTGTGGTTGCGCATGCATTCCCTTTGATTTGGAAACACTTGTAAGCAGCCAGGTTGCTTACTCAGAAGTAACAGGGGTGCAGTAACATGGCTACTCTCATGCCAAGTGGTGTAATTTTAACCTACCTCACGTTCTGTGCAAGTTTAGCAAAAATATCCGTGCAAACTTAGGTTGTGCATCTTGTGTTCATGTGCTTTTATACTTTCTTGAAGTGCAGGCTGGGACTGAGGCAAGAGCATTCAGGGATGTCATTGCATCTCAAAGTCTAAGCATTTAAGCACATTTAAAATGCATTAATGTACAGAAGACTTCTGTTGCTATCACATGTGAGTGACAGATCGTATTACATATTTATTAAATAAATTATCAGATTATTACTTTTATTTTAATCCCATAATAATGTTAGAGAGTGGGTCTTACAGCAAAACTGTCTCTTTTGAGATCTGTCATATCCAGAGGCTTCTTAATTTGTTTTAAAAGTTGGCAGATTTTTCTGACTCTGAAACATATGTATCTTTTCCTGGGATGAATACTTGCTATGCTGTGGGAAAGAAAAAAAAAAAAAGGTTAGATATTGCATGAGCAATTAACAGGTAATGTTGGAAAGAACTTAATGAAGAGCACTAGCTTTCCATGTCTAGAGAGGAATGCAAGGCAGAGCAAGATCTTGTCCACCCAAACCCTTTCTTTGAGAAACTTCTGCAGCAGTGCTAAGTTGTATTTGGGTCAGCAATTCCCAAGGAATACTGTGCCTAGAAGTTAGTGCTGATGAGGACACTGTTTCAGTCTGTTTCCATACATAAAACACTTCCAGGCAATGAACACTCACTTTATTGTGTTGGTGGTTTTTTTTAATTACTAGTTCGTCGATTAATGAACTGACTCTTGAACAGCCCTAAGATTCTAAAAGCCAGAGAGCAGAGAGGTTTTTTCTCTACAAAGATGCTACCTAGCTGAACTACCTTCCTGGTAATAAAAATATACCTTTTATAGACATATTCTTCCATATTCCTATTGTCTTTTGAATCCTCTGGTATAGACAGCTCTGAAGTGACCATGCTGTCCCAGTATTGGAATTTAAGTGCTTCTGTGTCATATGGTGCATAAAACTGTATACACCATTTTATGCTGAATCTTGACGATGGATACAACGGCTGTTTCAGTGAGTAGAGTAACTAATAAAGTCTCATTTCCTAGGTTTCTCTTTTTAACCTTTCCACAATAGCTTAAACTTCCCCACCAATATCCTGTCAAATCAGGCAAAAAGCAGCATGTGCTTTGGCTAATCCTGACTTAACATATGCAGACTGGCTGACTGTCTTCTGCTAAACAGCGGACACAGTTCTAACTATGCATTCTCCTTAAGTTCACAATAATATGAGTTGGTTTAATTTACACTAGTATAGTGTAAAACCTGTGTGCTCCAGCAAGAATAATTCTCTTCCTCTGCTTTCCTTTCAGCAACCAGTGGCTACTAGACCACTATTGTATCTGTTATGTGTGTATAGCAAGACTACTATTAAATGTAAATGAAGGTGCTGCACCAAGCCTGTTGTTTATTCCCTAAATAGGGTTTTAGTTTCCATGGTATTGCATGTTTTGGCAGAAAAGGGAATAGTGTGACCAAGGCATTTAGTGGATATTTAGTCAAGTGATTGCCTCTGCTATGCCAGGGAAAAGAAAAGCAGCCTGTTAAGATGAACCTGTTTGGATCAGAACAACTTTAAGACCTGAAGCTGGATATTCAATTGCGGTTTTGCAAGCTGTTGAAGGAGGTCATCCACAAGGGAAAAACTTGTGTGTAGATCAGAAGTCTTCCCTGACGTCTTGCATCTTCCTTTGAAATCTGTATGTAATGGCTACTCCTTTGCCCCCACACTAAAGGATCTGTTCATTCACTTAGTCATTTATGCAAATCCCCTTGATAAATCTCCCTTATAATATCACATCAATAATGGTGACTCATAGCTCCAGAAAGGATTGCCTGCTGAAAGCATGCAAAACTTGGATATAATCGTTTGTATGCATGTGTATGCATGTGTGTTTTCTTCCTTGGGCCACTTAATGCTAGCTTCAGCTGTAGCTGTCACTTACATGGGCTGTAATCGAAGATTAATAGTAACACTAGAACAGGAGAAAGATTTTTATGAAGCATGTAAGAGAAATGGAGATGAGTTTAATAAGCATGAGTGATTTAGTAGCTTTTTAATGAACTGTTAAGAGGGTCTCTGGTCCATCTGGTTGGTTGGCAGTCACACAAATACCAGTTCTGAAGCCACTGGAGGTTCATCTATAGGTTTTGGTTGGTGGTGGTTTTATTTTTTTGATAAACCATTGACCTGTGATTTGACCTTTTGTGAAACAGCAGCAGAACATCTTTGCCTATCCTGATTCAAAGTATGAGCCTCCCAAACTTTTAAGCATTTTACCTAGGACAGGTAGAGGTACTTAATATAGTAAAATACTTGTGTTGTATTTTGGGCTGACAACTCTGGAGTCAGAAATCCTGTGTGTAGCTGGAATGGAAGAAGTGTTTCCAGGCAAGTCAGTACACCTCAGTGCTGACCAGCTGCTTCACCACTAGGAACGAAATACGAACTGATTCTTAGGGCTCCCCCAGTTGTTGCCTCATGATGATGGCCTTAGAGCATTTGATTTATCTGTCTCCTATAGGAAAGATGGCAAGTATTCACATGCTTCACAGGTGGGCTGTGGGGTCTTGTCTTAGTGATGTATATTAGGCTGTGGGGTTTCTAATTGCATACTTTTTTCTATGGAATTTTAAAGGTTTCTGAGCCCAGCCTTCCTCCACGGGTACTCCTTGGTCACTCTCAAGAAGTTACCTCCATTGCTTGGTGTCCTTCAGATTTCACTAAGGTTTGTTTTCTGAAAATTGTTTTTCCTGTGAACCAATAGATGTGATGTGGCAACATTTGCTTTTCATAATTGCAGCAGTATTTGTTTATCGGAGAGGAAAAGTTTAGTCAATAATTTCTAAAAATGTTTATTTGGTGGGGCAGTAAACAAAGCTTGCCACATGAGTACAATGTATCAGAACTATTTCATTGTTTTAAAATAATATAGGCTATTTGATAAGACCTAGGAAATTACAAATGAACACAAATACCTCTCCTGATGAGAGCTTGTGACACAACCTGTAAGAAGCAAAAGTGTGAAACCATTTAATCAGGGCTTTCATAAGCCAAAAGCTTGTTTTGTGTCTCCATACATACAGCTCTCTTACCTGTCTGACCATTGATACATCTGCTAACCTTGTATAGAGGAGCAAGAAGTTTTGAATGGCCTTTAAAAAAACATGTGGGCTCTTTTCACAGTGACCTTTTTCTGAAATTTGAGCTGTTCTTATGACTTGTTTGTACACCTAAAAACCTACAGTGAAATTGACTCAGTAATTATGTACCAGGTATCACTAAAAGTAAGAGAACTGCAGTAGGAGGTTGGTTCAGGTTCAAAATGAGAAAAAACCCTGAAAAATCCTAGAGAGTGTCCTAATAATAACCAGAGTTTCTTTCACCCCACAGTATTAAGCAAGTTAGCCACTTTCCCTAGCTTGCTCTATAGCACTGAATCTTAAAAGTGTTGCAATGTAGCAAGTCTTGCAGGTAAACAGGAGGAATTGTTGTAGTTGTGTAAAGTGCACAAAAATAGAAGAATTAGCATTTTAGATGAGATCTGTGATCCAGAGGTAGCCCAGCATCTTGATCATGATTGTTGGAAATGCAGACCAATACAGCCTTTAAAATCATTACTGAAACAGGTGAAAAATAGTCAGCCATTGTACAGATGCATGAAGAAAAGTGGAAAATGTCGTCCTAAGACAGGTCGGGCAGCTGATTGGAGTGATTTGAGAGGCAAAGTTTCTTTCTGTATGGACAATATTGGTGTCACAGAGGTCAAAGTAGAGGGACTTTCCTATCCAGATTACTATGAACTTTGGCCACAGCATTTCCAGTTTCTGGCTGCTGATTCCAATGTGAGTCACCAGCTAGTCTGTCTGAAGAGAGCCATAAAATGTGGGCTACGTGGGTTCTGCTGCTTCTTCAGCAGAGATCCCACAGATCCTTCTGGAGCACGTGATGCTGTGGCAGGAATCTAGACCAACGTTTCTAGCAGAGTGGGTTTCTCTGCCAGATACTGCTGACATCTGACGCTGAAGAGATAGCGCTTAAGGCAACAGCCTTCCAATGTCACCTTCTCAGTGTGTTGCAAATGTTCATCCCCAAGCAGAAAAGGTCCTGAGTAACAGAGACAGACCTAGATGCAGGTACAAAAAGCATCATGGCCGCTTTTGTCCACTGAGGGATTGAAATCTCAGAATATGCCCTGGCCCTTCCTGAGCGGACTGCCGTCTGCTACAGACCTATACAAGGCAAATGGTTAATGATGACTGAGATTTCTCTAGCAGAAAGACATGAAAGTGGCAGCCTTGCCTGCTTTAAAGCAAATATTGCTGTCTGGTATGGTAATGAAACAGAGTTGGATTGTTTTGTTTGTCTTATGAGCAAATCTTTTGCCCCCTCAACCAGGCTTCACCCTCATTCACATTGTCATGTTGTGTTGGGTGTAGCTGTAGTAGTTCACTTGGTCAGTGATCCATAGGATATACCCTGGTTACTCCAACAAACTAATTTATACTGTAGATTGCCACATGCTCGGATGACAACACTGTGAGGATCTGGCACTTACGACGTTGTCCTCAGGAGGAGAAATCAACGTTCAGCAAAACCAGCTTGGTGGGCTGGGTCACTCAGAAGAAATCAGAAGAGCAACGTGGAGCAGGTAAGGCCCCTGACCTGAGGTATTACCTCAGGTAATTGCAGGTATAAACCTCTGCAACATAGCTTCTGAATTTTGGTTGTTCTCTGTACCAACGAAAGCCTTTGGCTTGTCTTATCAATCTTCTATTTTTTTCATATTAGGCAATAATTCATACAGCCAGACAAACACTTGTACGTGTAAACACTTCTGCCACCAGCAAGACAAGCTGCCTGAAATAGCTTACAATTATGCTTTACAATCTGCAAAGCAAATATTCATTAATACAGCTTGTCAGGCAGCTAGACCTTCAGTGGGTATCAACAGGGTTCAATAACTGAACAGCCAAAGGAAATGTCATGTGTACATGCACTGTAGCAACAAGTCACACTTTTTTTTTTAAAAATTAATAACTAAGAGCAGTAAGTTCATATGCTTTTTCCAGTTTGCTATTTTGCCCATTAAAGGGTTGATGGCACATACACACCCTTGGAACTCTGAACTTTTCTCCTGCCCCATAGTTGAATTCTGCACAGACTTCTTTATTGCTGCTATCAATATTACATCTCTTTCTCCAGCTTCATACAGCTGTACTGCCTGTACTTCAAAAATGCATGTAGACAATCATGATGTGATCATAATGCTCCAGAACTAATCAGCAGCATTCATCTATTCACATATTAAGGCTAGTTAACAAATGCACTACCTTTCTACAAAGCCTAGGCAATCAGAAAAGCTACTCAGTGTGCTCTCACAGCTAGCAAGTAGATCTGGGCTCTATGGAGAAGTTACTCACTGGACAGTATCCTAGACCAGAAGAAAGCAGCCCTGGGTTACAGCACTACTTCGACTTGTCTGAAAGTTGCATTTTGTTACAGTAGAGCAGGTGAAAGGAGAGAAACCTTTAAAAAAGTGAAATAAGATGAGCTTCTCTGTAGAGTAGCTCTGAAACTAAGGATACAATAGCATTCCAGCAGCCGGCGGTGTGACTTCCTGTGTTCTACCTATCTTTTCTAGCCACTCTCCAGATGAATTTCACCTTGGCTAGCACAAATATAGGCTGAAGGTCTCCAAATCCCACTAATGGGATAACATTACCTCTAACCTTTTGCCAGTTAGTAACAGCCTTGCAGGAAGTTTGCAGGACAATAGCAGGGAGAGTGCCAGGTCTGCTATGTGGCTGGTAAATGGTTTTTGTGTGCACACACTCTGCTTAAGGAAAGAGGGCTCAAAAATCACTTTGTGTACTAGTTTCAGCAAAAGAAAAGTAAGAAAGGTCTAGTCCAAAAGCCTGAAACCTAAAGTAGCTTGTACACGAAAACTTTACAAGTCAGCTTTGGCAATTATGTTAGAAAAGTAACTTATTTCTTCTTGCTCCTGCTGCATTAAATTAACACAGGAGGGAAGAGGAAGTACACAGACACGGCAAACACAACAGCAGGCTTCCTCCTGACCTTGGCTCTTGAACACAAAGCACGTGCTGTTAGAATAGAGGAGTTATCTGCAGAGACTGATTCAGAGCTGGCAAGCTAAGTACTATTTCAGACCTGCTGGGATGAGATCTAGGTAGTTCCCACCCATTTATGTAGAACAAATTGTGAGATTGAGGTTGTGTATTGACTGTTGACCTATATCGTCAAGTGTAGCAAGCAGTTTCCTTTTCTTTGAAATTTATTTTTTGGTTTCCCTAGCCGTGCCACTTTCCCTATGTTTTTGTGTAACCAAATTTCTGGAACAGGCCTGGGCATGGGCAATTTGTGAGTCTTAAATCTGGAGACTGATAATCTCCTTCTAGAAGATTTGTAGCAGAGAAGGTAGGAAACATCTGAAATAACCTGCTTTGGTGTTATACAGGTTGACCGCAAGTATTTACAGTATTGTACTACATGCCATGGCAGAATAAATGGCAACAGCTTGGAACTGGCTTAAGTAGAAGCCTGAATAATGCATGAAGTATTTTAAAAAAGTCTGGTCTTAGTATTCTTTATCTCAAGATTGGGTTTGTTTCTTGCCTTGACACCCATCCAACTTTCAGGATAGCTTTTTTCCCCTTATCCAATGTCTTCACATTATAACTTTCAGACTGGTTTGGGATTGAGAGTGTTCATACCCGGCTAGTCATGCAATATTTCTGCTGTATGAATTTGTAGATGGTCATTAGGGATCAAGAGCTGCTGAGCTTGCTACTTCTCTTCTACCTCTAGGAGCTTAGATTTTAAAGTGCAACTAATTACCCAACTGAGATATTATTGTCTTGTAAGTGCTCATTAAAGATTAAGAGAACCAATCTTGGCAGTTTCTTTCTCTTAGTCCAGATTGAAGCAAGTTGGATAATCTTGGAAAATACAAGTTGTATTTTAGATACTAGATAATACAGTAAAAGGAAGGATTGGAAGAGGCTTAGTATGGTATATAATCAAAGAGTCATGTAGGTGCTCTCTTGACACGTTACTTGTGAGACAGCCCAGCATCCTAAGGAAAATGGCAAGTTATTCACACTAGACTTCTCATTGTTCTAATGAAGCACTTTATAATACGGTGCTTATGCTGAGAATTAGGGGTTCAGATTAAACTCCTGGTGTACAGAAAATGTTTAGAGCTCTTGCGTTCAGCAGTGGAAATGCATAGAGTAGCTAAGGTGCTATCCTATTTAACTGTGTCACCACAAGTTAGATGAATAATAAAGCAGGCATCTAGCAAATCTGCTAATGTGTTCTATGTTGGTGAGTGCCAGAAAAAAAAACAAAACCAAAAACCCTCTAATATTGCTGCAGACCAAGATCTTTGCTATATATGATTTCCACTATTACTAGTGGTGTCCATATGCCCCTACCCATGACTACTGTTTTAAGAAGCTGGATATTCAGAACCTTTTTTTTGAAAGCAGAGGTGTCTACATCTTGGCTAGTGAGCTCAAAAGCCCGTGTTAAATATCTGTTTGGGAATAATTGGTTTTAAAGAAATAAATTACTACAGTGACGGATTGTATTTTCTTTGGAATTTAAGTCCTTGTTCAGGAGGTGAAGAATTTCTCACATTTCCCTGGGTGTGGTAAATAACTACCATCTTCATACTAATAGCATTGCAGAAAATCCTCCAGCAAAAAGACAAGAGAACGAAAGTATATCCTTTCTTGTTCTCTTTTTTTGTGTTGTTTTGTTTTTCATCTTTAAAATATGCAACTATTAACACCTAACTAGGAGAATTATTCATATGGTAGGCATTATAGCATAAGGCTTCCTTGGTATTGTAATTACAGTGGGATCTTCTTACAGTACCTTTGTCTGTGAACTCAGTTTACGCAGCCATTAAAGATGGCACTGCAGGTGGGGACCAGCCTTGCTCTCAGGCAGCATCTCAACACAGAACTGTCTGGACTGAGCCACTGCAAGGCTTCCAGCAAGGCTTGAATCTTGGAAGATTCAAGACCCATTTAGTCTGTCTGTCAGACCATTTGCTGTAGCTCACATAAAAGTGCTCTTTACAGAAGGGTTAGGTGTCAGACATTACGCAGACATACTGTATTATACTTATCACTATGATACAGGATTTTACATAGAACTTGTACCAGTTTAACCAAAATTAAAGGGATTTATGCCACCTCTTAATGCAAAAGAGTATGTCTGAGAAGCAGGGTCAGTGCTAAATTCATCTCCTAGTTGGAAGGCGTCTTTCTAAAAGGACTGTCTTTAATCTGTTGTTCTGTGTTCCTCATCAGCCTATTTATTTCTCCCCTATCAGGACCTTCAGCCAGCCCACAGACTACTCCTGCCAAGGCCTTCACTGTGGGCAGCCCATGCATTTCCTCACCACGGCCTGCTGCCTGTGCTCCCATTTATTCTGGAGACCTTCCTCTGTCTACAAACACTCCAACGGGTGCTCTCAAAACCCAGACGGCCACAGCCTGCACCCCAGCCAAGCAGAGCGGAGCCAGCCCATGTGCTTCTCCTAAACTGATCCCTTCCTCCAAAATGTCCATTAAACATTGGGTTACAAGGACTCCGTGCTCTTCTCCTCCAGAAGTGGGGAAAAAGGCTCCTTCTCCTAGAAAAGCCCTGGCAGAAGTCACCCAAGGTGTCCTGGAAGCCTCTTGCTCTCCTAAAGCCCCACACTCACAGTTCGAAAAGCGTGCCAAGAGAAGGCTTGACTGCAGCAAGGAGGAAGATGCGGGGCAGAAATGTCTGCAGGCCTGTAGCTGTGTGACTGAACTGGACCATGCGACTAAGAAATCCAAGCTGAATTTATGTCACTTGGCTGCAGACCAAAAAGCTTGTGATGAAGCCTCTCTCAGCCTGGCTGAGTTGGATAATGACAGCAAAGGCTCCAGCTGCAGCCCGAGAGAGCCTTCTTTTCCTGGAAGCCATATTAATCCATCGGGCATTCAAACTCTGCCCCATCTTTTCAGATCTCCTTGTGGGAAAGACACTGAGGTAGTAGATAAAGAGAATAGTTCACCTGAAAGAACAAACTGGCTCTCTGCTCTGGGAGAGAAGCTCCGGACTGGCAGCCAGAGTGCATCAAACAGTTCCCCGTCATCTTGCACTCCCAGTGGCAAAAGACAAGAGACTGTGACAGCAGCCACTTCACCGAAAACTGTAAGTAGGATGGTCAGTGATAGTGATCATGAAAGAAATTATCCCTAGCTGTCACTCTCCCCTTGGTTGTTCTCTCCTGCTCAGGCATTCGTTGGTTTGTCCATTGATTATGGACAAAAAGGACGATTTCTGACCTAATAAGCCAGATACATTAATGCTGTTATCTATTAATCCCCTCCACGCAGGAAGAGAATTTTTAGTATGGTGGTATCCCTCATTTTAAAGGGACTTAGGGCACACAGGAGCTCAGAGATCCTCGCAGTCCCCAGTCGGATGTTCGAAGGATGTAGCTGTCATCTGAAATACAGCTCTACTCTGAGAAGCACAACAATGACAGCACCTTTCCTGACAGATCTGCTGTTTATGTGTTCACCGTCACATCTGCCTGTTGATGTTACTGGAAAGCCACTTTAGCATTGGAACAGAGAGCTAAATTTTATTCTAGCTCAGGTAGCAAAATAATCTGTTACCCATGTTAAAACCATAGGCCTAAATAATGCTTTCAGTTCCTTCAATTGAAAACTAGCAGAAAACAAAGGAATTGTCAGAGGGCAGGATTTGACCTACATAATCCTACTTTTGATGTACAAGAAGCCTGGCACAGAGCTCATCCTAGGATCTGCAAGTTAAGCTTATAAAGCAGCTAAATAAGTTGGCATGAGGGCTCAACATGCAAACTGAGAAATTATAATTATTTTTTTAAAAAACAAACCAAAGACGGCTTTTCTCTGTAACCAAATTCCAAGTCCTGCAGTCTCTTTGACTGAGTCTTTACCATAAATATTAGGTAAATTTTAATCTGCCAATATTACTTGTACTCTCAGTTGAATATCCGATGCTAAAAGTTGTTGCCATCCTTAAGGCTTATTTTAGTGAAGTGTCTCATGTCTTACCCAATTTCATCTCCTTCAGCACTTCTATCAGATGTGAAGTGGGCAAACCATCACTCTTTATTTTAAGCATAGCAGCAGACCTCCTCACATTGTGGCTGTATCAAGAAATCTTGGCTATAGTAAACCCACAACTACTTGTGCTTTGTGTTGTACGTGTTTAAACACAAAACAGAAATATTTGCCCTGGCGAGAGGTTACCATAGAACAATTACCTTTCCTGCCCAGTATGCTCAAGTTCAGATTTTGGGATGCTCCTGTGTTGTACTTAAAGCCTGAGGAGGTGCCTGGAATAGGCATTTGTTGATCTGCTGCATCTTGGGAATCTGCAGCCCTCTTATCTGCTGTAGAGAAGCTGGAACTGCAGCCAGAGTGCTTTTTTCATGGCAGTAAGACAATCTTTGGTTTTAGCCAGTGTTTCCTGTAGGTAGTAAGCCTCTTATCTGCGAGACAAACAGATTACAGTAAAGAACCCTTCATTTCATTTACTGTCTTACTTGGGAAGCTAAACAAACTGGAGCAATGATGGAGGGGTGACTTTAAGACTCCTGCAGCATACGAACTGTTAACCTAGAAATGTATTATGGTTTTGTGTTTTTGTTGTTTTTTTTCCCTAGACTGCACCCAGTTCAGTTTCCATGAGGAAGATCTGTACATACTTTCACAGAAAGCCACAGAACGACTGAAGCAGCGTGCGGCAGTTGCACCTGATGGATATTGACACTGTGGTATCAAGATCAGATTTAGCAATGCCAACAACGATGCATCGGGATTACACAGTTTGTTAACAGACATTCAGAAACTTGGGGTTTTATTCTTCTGTTTTTAAAGCCTTTAACAGTTGAAGTCAGCTGAGTGTGGAATATATACACAATACTTACTCATGGTCTCTTACTGACTTCATCCAATGGATTTTTATTTTTTTTTTATAAAGAAAAACTGAGTATTTTTTACATGGCATCTGTTACAGTCTAAAGACAGCAACAGCTCTGCTGTGCATTGTAGACAGGCAGATACAGCTTGTCAGTTTATGTTACTAATCTGCTTTTGAAGCTTCCTCTACTTAAGAATAATGTGTAAATCATTACACCCTCCTGAAAAGCATGAGTTGGAATGTGTGTAGAGAAACTTACTGGAGGTAGATCTGAGCCTCTTCATGCTGAATGGCATTTCTACATTTACTCCTCTACCACCACAACTACTCGCTTTCAGCAGAGAAGTTACGAATGTGTTAAGTAAATATAAAAGACTTTTAAACACCCTGTGTCCATCTGATGGTAATTATAGTCTAAGAGGCGACAAAGTATAATCAGTATAATCAAGTACTCCTCTTGCTGTCCCCTTGCTTCTCCCATCCTAAAAACTTCAGTATTTACCGATGTAGCTGGTTCTTGAACCATCAGCACTACAGCTGTTGAGGCCAACAGTTTGTCACTTCTCTGAAATAAAATACTGGCGAGATGTATTAGAAAAATAATTTTGACTATCCTAAATAGCCACCCCATAACAGCCAGTTGCTCGGTCACTTCTTCAGTGTGACAGTGAACTGTCAGTTCAGCATGTAACAAAGGCATTAAAAACAGCTTGTAACATAACTTCATAACACTTTCGTGATACAGTAGCTATAAAATAATAGCTTGTAAATTGGGGGAGTGGCACTTGACATTTTAGAAAGCACCTGAGTGAGTTTACATATTAATATTAATGCTTTGCCATTGTAAGTCGTCACTGATGCTGAAAGAACAAGGTCACTGAAATGATATGGCTGTCCTGCTGGCTAAAGATACTAAAGCCGTGCTTTCCCCAGGGGGAGCTAGTAAAAGATCCGTATCCTAGGTTGGAGTATTGACTCTCTTCTGGTATCATAGTTCCTATGAACTTTTGAAAAAGAGCAAAATTAAACCAAACTTCTGAATCCCTATTATGTTTTTCTACTGCAGAAGAATTAAGGTATTTGAAGGGGATGTGATCCAACTAAGTCATGTTTTCCACTTGAAATTTTCACATTTACTTTACAATAGCATTGAATAGTACGGTAGCTGAAAGGGATTAGAAGAAAACATGCTGGTTTGTATTTTATGTTGTGGATTGTATTTAGCAAGGAAATAAATTACTTGAGAGAAACTGGCTTTTGTGAAAGGTCTCTTACAGCTACAAAGCAAAAGTAAATGTGTAGAATGCTTTTTAAAAAAAAGAAATGTACTCATCATTCAGTTGCATCTTTTAGCAGGAGCACTTGGGTGCATATATGGGCCAGAACAACTGTTTCCACTTTGCTGAATTACAGGCTATCATCCCATGAGCCTTGAGAAGATGCCATTAGAAAAGTGATAAAAGTAATGTAGTTCTTCAGGCATTTTTTTGTAGTTCTTATTTAAATAAAATTGATTTCTTTTAAAACTGATTATATGAATAGATCTAGTATCTTGGGCAAAACAGGAACATAAAAAACTCGTTAGTTCAATTTTAACCTACTTCTGGATATTGAGGTAGATGGAAATAGTAGAAACATAACCTAAAATAAGTAGGTTTGGGATTGAATTCTGTCTTAATTTTAATTATTAGAGCAACTGTGTAGGGTACAGCCTGCCTTGCCTACAGCTAGTTTTTCATGCACGATCTTTTCACACAGTTGTAAATAATAGATTGCAGAATAAGGAGACGTGGTCCCTATTGAGGTACATGAGAGTTATCAGACATTTTAACAGTAGGGTTTCGTGTTCCTCCCTTTCACAATATTTTCATCCTCCAGGAGTGTTCTGCAGCCAAACCATTATCTCCTATATCTTGTAAATGGCTGCCTAGAGATGATTTACACTAATAGGTTAGCACTTGGATGAATAATACTGTGTGGGGATGTGAGATTTTCTCCTTTCAAATAGTACTCGTTTAGTGGAACAACTTGTTTTATGGACATAACTTATTTCATCTTAAGCTGACATCAACTTGGTTCAGAGAATAGGAGAATTAACTGAAATTTATATACTTCTATGTCCAACTGCCTTGACCTTATCGTGATCAAGTCATGATTACAAAAGCATAGAATTGCTGATACAAATGGTATGTTGAGGGGTTTAAGGCAACCAGTGCTGTCTTTACCTGAGACGCTTGCTGAACTAAGCATTCAGTGAACTGAGCTCTTATTTTGAGCCAGCAAGCTGTACCTCTGAATTACCTTTCCTTCTAAAGGATTCACAGAAACTCTGTATTCCGTGTTTTATAATCATATTAAGCCTTTTGAGATATTATTCCCAAATCTTACGTATCTTGGCAGGTTTTTCCATGCAGTTGATACCACTTACTGATGTCTTATTTCTTTCCTCAACATATACCCTCTAATTGCCAAGTGGGATTTGAGAATGACCGTGGTACTTTATGATGGTACTATTTCCAGTAGTTGTTACTACTGCTTCGTTGGAAGTTATGCCTCTCACTGCTCAGCTATGAGCAGTAAATCAGTTTAGTTTAATAAGTTTGGCAGTGACCTGAGCTAACCTGGCTTGGCAAAACTGACGACGCACACCCAGGATCTGTACAGATGTGTGGTCAGCAAGCCTTGGCAAGCATGTCTTCTGGTAACAGCACTGACTTAAGAGTCCTTTGGGGAAGCTCACTACAAAGAAAACAAAAAAAATCAATTGCCTCAGTTCTCTGACTCAGGAGGTAGTTATATTGAAAGTGAGAGTGTGAGAACAGCATTGCCGCTGAGGGGACTGTTTTGTCAAACTATCTCTTGATATGTAGAGTTGGTAGCTTCTTGTTGGTCAAGGAGTGCTAAAGTCTTCCTTTGGCACCGTTTGTTTCTGCAGCCATTGACCACGGCTGATATCTCCTGGTTGGTCCATCTTACCTTTGAGTGTACACAACACTCTGTAAACTGACCTGCAGAGATTAAAGAAAAACACACTATTGTGGCATTGAAAAATAATGTAGGTGCTATCTGTAGCATTTGGTAGCTGGCTAGAGGTATCACAATAACCAAGGCCTTGCATCCACAATGCCTCTTAAAAATGTTCCTGAATATCAA
Organism: Mesitornis unicolor; assembly: GCF_000695765.1. Lineage (NCBI taxonomy): Eukaryota > Metazoa > Chordata > Aves > Mesitornithiformes > Mesitornithidae > Mesitornis > Mesitornis unicolor. The sequence goes on along the minus strand of NW_010208862.1, from coordinate 37,276 downwards.
ATATTAAGAGTTTTTCATAGCCAATACTGGTTTGGCAGTAAATGGGAAATAATGTTCACCTTCAGGTTCATTGCAATCAAATTTCATTCTTTCCCTCCTGGGGCTGACCTGAACAGTTTTCCGAGTGGAAATTATCACACTCTGTTTCTCTACACAGAAGAACAGAACCCAATGGCTTGCATTTTTTCCTCTCTCTGATTTGTGTATGACCCAGTCTACAATAAATAAAATACTTTCTGCCACTATACAGTGTCTCTGTGTTGTTCTTCAAAGAAGAGGCTTTGACTGTAACCAAGTGCTCTCCATCTGCACTGCACAAAATGCCAAATAAGATGGGAAGCAAAGAAGATGAGAAAGCAAACATGAAGGAGTCCATATGTAATTTCTTTTAAAATAACTTTAGAAGAAATATTTCATGTAAATTATTTTATAGAAACATACACAAAGATATGAGGACAGTATGAACCCAGAAGGGCCAATGCCATTGTAATCAAGGATTACCTTTCATTTTTAAACCTCAATCTGAATTATATGTTTTTTAAACAAAATAAGTAACTTTACGTCTTAATTTGTGCATTATGGAATAATTCCAGGGACTAAAAGTACAGTTAAATTACAACAGGAAGACACATTACTCCAGGCTTTTGCAACTAAGCATAGACTTAAAGATCAGAAAGGATTATGTATAATGAAGTCCAAATACCCTGCCTTAACATTTTCAACATGGTATCTTTAACTCTGTTTAAGCTAGAGCAGTTCTTATTTTTGAAGTTGTTGATTCTGGATTTAAAAGCTTCAGGTGGTAACAGGTCCATTACAGTTGTACATAAATTATTCTAGAGGTGAAATATTGTGAAAAGATTCTGACTGACTTACATCTTCAATATGTTTAGCTTTGCCTTTCACCTGTTAGCTCAGGTAATTAATCTTTTCTGGGTTAAAGCTATTTCTATTACTATAGATCTTTTATCCAATATATAGGAAGCCCAGAAAGGAGACTGAAGCACCTCTTGTTCACTTTCATGAGCTAAATAGATTCTACATACAAACCCCAAAATATTTCTCAAGCTCGAGTAAAACAGCTAAGGGAGTGCTTCATTCCTTCACATGAAGGTGCTACAGTAGCTCCACTCGTGCTAACACAATCCCAGAATCACAGAATCCCAGAACGTTAGGGATTGGAAGGGACCTCAAAAGATCATCCAGTCAAATCCCCCAAAAAAGGATGGCAGGAGGCCGCTCTGTGTCTTTCCTTCCCCTCAAGGACTCAGCTTTATGATACACTTCTCCCCTCTTGTCTAAAGAAGAATGGCTGAATCATTAGGTAAAGTATCTTCAACCATCCACTTCTGTACCATGCCTGGATTTTTTTATTTGTGTCATAAATTATGTAACTCCATGGTTGCCTCATAAGTGTTCTCTCACATCATATTGCGAGCATGGCAGAGGACGAGATGGACGCAAATCCAAGAAACAAAGACTAAGCTGACCTAGTAGAGCTGATCGTCCTTACATTGACTTGCTTATAACTGTGACAAAATATTGGTATACTTTTCTCTGGCTATGGTTTTATCCTTCTAGTTGTAACATCATTATGATAAAAATTTCAGTTTATTGTTCTATTCCTGTTCTTGCAAAAGCTGTTAAGTACCCAAAAAACAGACTAATAATAGTCCATAGGACTGTAAAGCCAGTTCCACTGTATGCCGCAGCGCAGCGACAGCAAAGTAGGCTGTGTTGACAGGAGTTTAGCAGATATTGTCAGAGTGTATTACTGAATTATTCAGTGTCACCATTATTTTTGTTCTGCTAATTTTCATGGATTTACTGATGCAGGAAGTGACAGTGTGTACAGTGTGAGATCAAGAGATCCATCGGATTCTTGAAAACAACATGTCACTGATATAAATGCAATGAACGCAGATTTGCTTGAATAGATTTTGATTTGCTGCAGGTAGATGACAGCAAGGTGGTTATGTGAAAATTGGAAGTGCTGCATCGTAAGACGAGGTGTTTTTACACACGTGATTATTTTAAGAAGCAGGACTGGAGAGATAAAGAGAAAGCCGATGTTTGCAGGAGTAAGCAGAGGAAAAAGAATGTAAGAATAAAACTAAAAGAACGAAGTACATTGTATAAGAGATGCAACCAACAGGGGAAACTAAACTTCACACACTTAGAAGAAAGAATAGGGCTTGGGAGGCCCATGTTGTGCCTTTGTGTCTATATACTCTTTTTTTTCCCCTTTGTGCAATGGAACAGCTGTCCATGCTTGCCAATTCACCCTGATGAAGAGGCAATGTGAGTTTGAAGGTTGTTCTTGCTCTCTCTGTGTGCAAGCACTCTTCTTCCAGAATAGAGAGCACCTGGTCTGGTCTGATCTAATCTGCTCTCGGAAAGGAGTTGGTTTTGACAGAGTATTAAGATCAGCCAGAAGAAGGATTCCTTGTTTCAGAGTAAGCCTGTTTTTGCACAAAGTTATTCAGAAATGACTATTCTGAAGCAACAGCTCTGCCATAACTGTATCACGTAGGCGATCCTTCAAGAAAGTGATGCGAGACTGCTGAGTGAGTGGTATTACATAAAACCAAGGATACTCTCAAGCATGAAGGCAACAGGAAACTTTTCTACACAAAAATTTAATTCCTTCATTTTCTTATCTTCGCATCCCCAGCCACCCCATGTAGCAAATAGCATTGTTGAGAATGGCTCCAGCAGTGCATAACACAACCTGTGGTTTGGCTGTTGACATGTTTTTGTCCATCCAAGGCTGCAGGAGCTGCTGCCTGGTGGCAGAGCCTTCACCTTCCTGTCGAGAGACTTCCGCTCACTTCCGGATTTGCATGACATTACGCTGCCCTTTCCCTCTGCACACAGGCCCGCAGTAACTGGGGGTATTTCCTGCAGTTGCCACATCCCTGCCCCAGCGGGTCTCAGACTGTGCTTGCATCCCTGCACCTCCGCCACTGTCACCTGTGCTGTCTCCCACCAACTTCTGTCCCTGTCGCTGCCCTGCAGACCCTCAGGAAGGGCCTGTGGATTCCCTGCTGTGCTCACACAGCTGTAGTGCTCAGAAAACCATGCTCTGGCTGTGCTTTTATCTGCTTGCTGTGCACGCCACAGGGAAACCACCTTGGAGCCACCCCTACCAAACAACATGTGTGCAGCCTCCTTTTTCATTTTCTCCCTGGGAGGCAGGGAAGAGTGAGTTTGAAAAATAATGCTGTGAGTTCAGTGCTACTGAGCAGAGCTTGTCTGACTGCCGATGCAGCTGGAGCGCCTGGCTTAGTCCCGGCACAAGTGAGTAAAGGACAAAAGGTCTTTGCTGCTCTTATGCAAAAAGACAATTTCTATGGCAACTGAGGGCAGCATTAGTATTCATGCCTTGGCTGGTCTGGCAGTAAGGCGGCTAACTGGATATTAACTGTGGCACAATGACTGGGTTTTATGGGCTTTTTCTTAATATATATCACAGGTAGCCAACCAAGTGGCTCTTTATCCTCATTTCCTTGGGGTACCTGCTCTTCTACCCATTCCAACGATGGGTCTTGGGATTTTCTTGCGTTGGTGGTGGTTTATTAAGAGCCACAGGCAGGTTCCCTGCCTGGCTCGTTTGTTTTCATGTTGTAATCCTGTATTGGTTTATTTTTCAGCTGACCAAAGTTCCTCTTAAACTGAAGTCATCTCTGTTTACAAATACTTTATTGTGTAATATCCTAAAGCTTTTTCCCAGTGTCTGAGCAGGACCATAGATTTGCAGCTGAGACATTTCCATATTAGATGCATTAGAAAAGTGTCACCCTAAATGAGTAAAGGAAATTATTTCTGCTCCAGGAAGCAAAACGACGCTGATTGAAAGAGAGAAAGAGAGAAGATGGTTTGTATGGAAACAACACTACATTTCCCTTTGCCTGGGCCTGCTGAAAAGATCCCTTCCTTTCCCCTCGTCGTGTGTCTCACCATAGCATAAGGGTGTGCCAGAACATGTTCCCACAACCTTTCAACCCATTCAGTGCAGCCTGCAACTTTCGTAGCTATTTTTGTGTGTTCTACTCAATGATTAAGTGCTGAGGACTGTGATAATACACCCTTTCACCAGCAGTGCTCAGCAGAATGCAGACTCAGCTGCTCACTGACTGCTTTTCCAGTTATTCTTCCTAAAAACTGGATTATCAATAGATTATCCTTCTGATCATAAGGGCATAAACTTGAATATGTGTTGGTCCTGGCTAGAACTTCAGCTTTTAGTAATCAAGTATTATTCCTGTTGACAGTATGATTTCTGCATCTAACCGAAGCCCTTTGCAGGCTGCCTTTGCCACAAATGGCTCATCTGCTGCTGAAGATTAACCACCTCTGTGACGAAACAGGGCAGCTATTTAATTATAAGAAGCTAGAGCACACAGTGGTTTCCTGAACACCTCCGGTTGTATAGCGGTGTTTTAGCTTTGCTTCAACTTCTTAGTCTATTTACCAAATATGCTAGAACACTGCTAATGATTTATCCTTTGTAGAAAATTCTTTCTGCTCTGAAATTTGCCAGTCTTTCCACTGCTCAGCAACACTCCAGTGTGCTGCAAACCCCTTTACCATAACAAGATTAATTCAATTTCACATTGACCACATGTAAGAGTTATCATCAAATCACTGGGGTCTGACAAACTTGTCAGTCTCCCATTTTGGGTTGAGGCACTGTGACACAGCACAAATAAACCCTCACAATTTCTCCTGCAATATCAACTGACAGCGACCGAGGCACAACACATCCGTCGTGACTGACGGGCAGCCCACTAACTGCTCACAACCCAAATCACCTATGTTTCATGTTGTAATCTGATGAATTAAAAGAAGATTAAAAAAACACCCAAAATGACAGTGTTCCCATTGAACAGAGCAGGGGAGCATCAGCCGCAGCAGTGTGGGCAGGATGTGACGGGATCAGAAATCAGTGCTTTTGGTTCCCACGTTCCCACTCATCTTCAGGAGTGCCTGAATCCTTGAAGAGCCTTCATCCTCTGAGCTTCCAGGCAGGCTCTGCAGCTACGATTAAAACCAGGAGTTGGTCTTCCAAGGACCTTTGGCACCAGTGAACATTTCAACATTAAGGCTAAATAGAGCAGGGGTGATTGTAGGGAGCCAAAATTGGGATCTGGCTCTGCAACCTGCGGAGACAGGCAATTTTTCATGCTGAGGTGACCTGCTAAGAACAGAGTGACACAGAAGGGGAAAGCACACTCTGATGGGTTAGCTATGTGTTGGGGAGATGTATCTGTTGAGTCCCATGGGGCAGTCAAGGTAAAGTCTTTGTCCAGAAGCAGAAAATGAAGCTGTTTTGAGACCTACCAACCATGGTATAAGTGAGTTGCCCAGATAAAGAGCCAGACTCCCACAGATATAAATCAGCCAGGCCTCAGCGACACTGCACCTCTGCTCATTTCACTAACAGAAGATGTTGCTCAATGTATTTCAGGTATTAGATTCTAATTTATATTTACTTCCTATCCCAGTACAAGGCAAATCACATTGGCAGGCTCTTGGATGAATAGGGCATTGCATTATGCCTCTGGTTTCATTTTAAAAACTAAAAGCAAAACCTTAACTTAGTCCTTCCAAATTATGGTATGAAAATACATGCCAAAATTGTGCTGTAAAAATATTTGGAATGCTAAAAATAGATTGGCATTTGAATAGCTGTTGAAAGGGGAAGAAATCCCAACCAAACCTGGCATGACCAAAGTTGTTTATTTTCTGTACACTTATTTCCAAACAGGTTCAGCACACAGAGTAATCATTTCCTCATAGGGTCTTTGTAAGCCCAGGTACCACTGACTGCAGTTCCTGGTGTAACCATAGCTGGGTTTCCACTGCTGACACCTGCCTTCCTGGCCAGGCGTCCAAACTGGGCATTGTCGTCATCAAACTGGAAACTTTTTTCACAGAAGGAAACTATGAAGGATGAGTTAATGAGAACAAAAATCTGAACTCAGAAAAGACTAGCATCTTCAGACTGAAGCCTCTGATATGCTTCCATATTATTTTAAAGGCAGAACTTATTGATTTATCAAGTCATCAACGGATCAATGCATGAAAACTTTTACTGCTCTCTTGGTGCAATTGCACATTGCTCATTTTCCACCACTGAAGTCATGCTGTGGTAAATCAAACATTAATATGTAAACCTCTGCGGCTTCCTATCATGGCAAAATAATGATACCTTAGAAGCATTTTTTTTCCAGCTCAACTGTAGGTACCAATGTATTTTTTATACCTCTACAATCAATATTAATTTTTAAATATGAGAGACCTATAGCACTTCTCATGAAAGCATTTAAAAGAGTCAGAGCACAGGCAAGTAGAAGGTTAATGTTAAGGAGAGGGGAACTGATGCCAAGAAAAGTGGTGAAGACAGTGTTGTGTGTATCCAACAGAAAGGCAGAAAATCAGTAGATAAATTTTCTTACATGATTCTTGTCTGATTTAAGACTCAAAACATTTGTACCACATCATTAGCAAGAAAGATGTGTGCTGCCAGTAGAGTCTGAACATCTTCCGTGGTATTTTACATGACTGTATTTGTGTGCATGTTTCTAAATAAAATCTCCTTTGCAACAGACTGCAACAGTCAGCTTCACACTTTTTCAAGGCAAAAAGCTTCACCTTTGTTCTTTCTTGCCAGTATGCCTCACTTAAATTGAGCCTGGCTTTTTGACGACTGCCCGAGGTGGTTTCTCTGTGTGCTAGGAGAATAATTTCAAAAGGCTTACTTGTTCTAAAGTGCACCAGAGGAATATGAGGAAGTGCACTGGCAAGGGAAAAGATAAACAGTGCAAACAAAAAGAGCAGTTTAATCTTGCTCAGCTGTACCTCAGCTCCAATTCTACTTTCTCTGGACAGCTTTGACACAATCACGATGCAAGCGGCCAGCTAGGAAGCGCAGTTTTGCAGTAGCACACAGCCCCACTTTGAAACAGAAGGACTGAAAAAAAGAAAACATTTGCTCACCGGGCCATAATATACAACAAAATTTTGCTCTATCATGCTTGCAATTTGTTGGTACAAATAATTACTTTTCTATATCTACCACATATAGCAGGAAGCTATGGTTGGTGTTTAGACTTACCACAGATAATGATTTTTGCTTCACAACCCTGGAGATGAGTCATCAGATCCACCAGCTTAAGCACTGCATTCTGCTTCACACCAGGCACACCCCGAGGAGCCAAGGCAGCAAGGTGCCCAAACACCTGCAGGACAAGAGGCTTGACTCGAGCCCTTTTCTTGCCAGCAGCAAGTTCTCTGAATGTTATTCGACATTTTTATCCTTGTTTCTCCAGCAAACGCTTCCTTTCTGGCATCTTGCTGTGGGTAAGGGGAGGGAAAACCCAGGGAAGGATCACTACAGTAGGGCCTTTAAATAATATTTCATGCAATCAACATCTTAGGGCAACCAAAAATAAGTTTGCTTCACAGTATGATTTCTTTATGGTGGAGATTTTATTATACTGGTTCTGGTTTGTTCAAACTACCCAGAAAAAGTTGTATGGTCCAAATGAACAGGTGCTTAATCACTAAAAAAAAAACCCTCTTGCTCTTTGCACGTTCTTGCAGTGCTGCTGCAAGCCACCCAAAAAAGCAGACTTGGGCCAGGGAATCTCTCCCTGCAGCCGACGTCCACAGCAAACCCTGTCCCAGTGCTCCCAGGAAGCCATGTGACAGTGGCAGGATCCCTGTGAGTTGCCAAGTAGCAGTGTGAGCACTGCTCTGCCTGCGCATTGGGCTTTGCTTTTATTCTCCCTGCTATCACCAGAACCTACACTTAGATCAAAAGAGGAGGGTTTCCTTCCTCCAGCGAGGCAGCTTGGAAAAGCATGGACTTATTTCAGATAAAGCCCAGGGAGGTGAATGATTTGAGGTGCGTCACAGCTGATTAACAAAAATCCTTAAGTAAGAATAAGCCTCTCCTTTGAGCTACTTTGAAATAACCTTTAGCACATATGTCTCCCTAGGCTCAGGATATCTGCATGCAAAGCACACGGGTCCCAAGGGCTCTTTCTCCTGCTCTCTTATATCTCCTCTGTATCTTTTTGTCATGATGCATTTGCAGTTAAAAGTAACAAAGGAAGAAAAATTACACCTGTGGGAAGTTTAGCTCTGTTTGCATGAGCTGCTTGCTTTTTTTAGCGTGATGCTTCCTGTATGCTCAGGGAGGTCAGTCGCTGTTTCTGGTAAAGTACATTCCCAGCAGAGACGGGCACACAGGAGAGAAGGGAGCGCAGGATGGACAGTTCCTGTACAAGGAGCTAAGTAGCCCCTGCCAGCACAAGAGGAGGTATGGATTCGAAGGGGAGATTTTTATTCATGCAGAAATCAATGCCCCTTCCTTCTGGCTTCCTGAGAAGCTGACAGAGCAAGCACAGCATCTCTTGCCAGAAACCTGTGTCTCGGAGATGCAGCTGTTGATTTCAAGCATGAGGGTGAAAGGAAGATTGCAGCCTCCATGGCCTGCCACCTTCAGCTGCAATGGCACCACTGGAGAGAGCAGCACTTTGGGCGCTTCTCCTCATCCCTTTCTGGAGCCAAACCCCTGGGTAGTGCCCTCCTGCAGCCAGAGGCACCCAAGGGACAGGGGAAAAGAAACACTGGGGAGCAGCAGAACACAGCGTCCTGCCCACCTCTGTGCCCCATATGCTGTTTGGGTTTGGCAGCCTTCTGCAGCATCCCCAGATTCAGATGGGAGAGCAGAGGACATCCCTCCTCCCTCCTTGCTGCAGCACCCCTGGGTGCATTTTGGCTTCTTGCTGTCCAGACCATGCTAGGAGCTGCTCCTGCTGAGGAGGCCTCCCACCCACACTGCTGGCAGCGGCCACGGTCATTCTTTCCGTGTGATAAATATGGTAACAGAGTTTGCACAAGGTCAGAGCTTGGAATAAATTCCATTGCTCAAATAGGAGAGAGCTGAGTTTCATTCACTTGCTGCCGTTCCAGCTCCATGTCAATGCTGTTCATTAAGGGTGGCCTATTATGGGTGACCTAGAGTCTGCCCTGGAAACTAAATTCACTTACTATCTCTCCTGCAAGCTTGCAAAATATCTCGGGCACAGCCAAGTGCCTGAGCATGCCAGTTGTGTTTGCTCCCAGCCAGGCTGCTGGTGCTTGCTCAGGCAACACATGTTCAGGCACCAGTGAGGACAGAAAGCAGAAGGCTGGGCACAGCACATTTAGAAGCTATAAGGATGACTGCCTGTGCACAGCGGTACGGACCTTTGTCCATATGGACCTGCCTTTTCTGCATGCAGAGGTCTACCGCTTGCTGTTGGCCCTGCTCTCCAAGCCCAAGCAAATCTGGGAGCCTGGCTCCATCACACAGTGGTTGTGCAGTCCCAGCAGCACTTGCCTTGTTCCCAAAAGGCTCATCTTGGCTCAAGTGGGAAAATCCCTTTCCATGCATCTGGATGTTGCAAATAGGTCCAATCGCTTGCCAAAAACTAGCACTTGGAGACTATGCTAATAATCTCCAAGAGACAAAATTCTACATTAGAGGCAGTTTGGTTTTTTTTTTTAAATCTGGCATTTCAACAGTCCTGAGTACTTGCCTTTGCAACTTAAAAAAGGGAGTAAAAGAACATTAAATATTCCATGTGGGGTGTATGTTAAATATGGCAATTGCATACTGAAGACCATTAATCTCTCTCTGCTACTCATTTTTTCCCAGATCACAGAGAAGAGTCTTATTTTGGAATACCTGAAATATGCAAGTGTTGTCCAGGTTAATAAATTATGGGAAAATCAACTGTCCGTATGCATAACAACTGTTTGGTGAACACGAGAGAGGAATAATCTCATCTGACCATAGCTGATGGCCTTTACACAGTTCTGAGTAAGAGGTTACCTAACAAATGCATGTTTCAGTTGAATGATGAATCTGCCTCACATCTGTGCACCAGTGTTTGAGATCTGCTCAGATTCACCCTGCAGTTGAAGTTAAATTAGTATTTATACACATTTATCTCTGGTTGAACAGCCAAGAGTATCATTTCGGGTAATGAGGTTTTGACTAGGGGGAATACACCATGGAATAATAAAACAGCTTTCTGCGCTACTGGTCAATAGATCATACTGGACAATGTGAATTCAAAATCTTAAAGCTCTATTGAGTGAAGGTGAATTAGGCTGCTTCATCCTCATGCTGGTTTGGATATTCGAGAAAACCATTCTCTGACTTTGCTATCAAGAAGCTGGACTAAGTGAAACTTAGGTTTCTCCTTCCTAAACTGTTTCTGTTCATTACTTTAATTTTGAGAATTCAGATAATAATGTCATTCTTATACTTTGATACATGAATGAAGAGGTGGAAAGCATTTTCAGGATGGAAAGTTGTATAATTTACATGAGAAAACTCTAACACTGAAAACTGACCCCTGAAATCCAATAGCTTGCCACTGTACAAACACAGAGCTGTAATAGTGTCAGTGTGCAGAAACAAGTTTTAAGGCTCCTCAGAAAAACAAAGAAAATTACAGCCATTTCCAGTTCTCTTCACATACATTACTAAATTTTAATTGTCATCCATATGTGCACCAAAACCAAAGATAATTCCTGCCCTAAGGAATCGTTAAATCTAGTTAAAGACTGATGAAAGTATAATGTATTACAGGTAAGCCACTTCCATATTTTAAAAGTACCCAATTAAACTTGAAAACATACCTGCAGAATCATCTAGTACCTTGTATTTATACAGATAGGACTTCTCTAATTGAGTTGGGCGAGAATATGTATGCCCAGTGCACATCAGCAATGTTTGCTTATGGGTTTGTACTATGTTCCTTCAATATATCTTTGGGGGGGGGCCTCAGTCCAATTTGAAATCTGTACACTGTTTATTTTCATTTTCGGCTCTCTCAGTGACCACATAATTTGTTCACTGGTGGCATACTTGAAAGACCTGATCACTCTAGTTGTTTTTGCTTAGAGGTTATCCAAGATCTTTTTGGATGCCAAGGGGATAAACATCACAGCAGGCCGGCAAAGACAACTAGCAGGGCTCATCTATGATGAAGGTGGAAAGGGGAGAGGTGCTAAGGCTAGCTTGAGAGAGCATAAACAAAGTTATCTTCACAAGAAATAAACAGATCCATCTCTTGGCATGGAGGAAGGGTGGGAATTACGGCTGACTTAATTTTCTCTATTTGCATCGCTACGGAGTTAATGTGTTTGTAAAATGAGTTTAAAGAGATGTTCGCATGTTTACAAAGATCTTTCTGCTGTTTTCTGTTCTAAATACACTCTCCTTTGAAATATTGAGCCTTGAGCCAAATGCTTAAGTCTTTAATGAGAATTTTGCCTAAGTAATAAAATGAATAATGACTTCAGGTTTTGGCCCTGAATAAAAACAAATGTTCTTCCTGTGACAGAGAAAAATAATCCACTGAGATGAAGTATCTAAGTGATCACTGACACAATAAATCATTTCATAAATCCCTGACCACTGATCTTTCAAATGCTTTGTAGTTTGAAACGGATATGCATGCTTTGGAAAGTCTTCAATTATGTCGTTTTGCCAATACGAGTGTTCAAACCTCTCACGTGACTAATACTTGTTTTTAAGGTAAAGCCTTGGGAGGGGGAGTGAGGTTAGCCGGCCTGTGGTTGATGGCCAGCTAACCTCCTGGACAGATGTGCTGAAAGAGCAAAGTGCACTTCTGACGCATCTGTCCACAGGCAGCAACTGCTTGGCTCCCCTCTTCGGGTAATAGCACCAAAATATTCCTGTTGCACCATTTACTTCAATAAATCATACTCTCCTTAATGACATATTAAGTAATATTACTGTGTTTACATAAAGACTAATCAATGCTACTGACCCGAATAGCTCCCAGTTTGGTGTAGCAGATGGAAATCCTTACAGTTATCAGGACTTGGCCCATGCATGCTACTGAAAGTTAAATACCAGCAAGACAGAGTGTTACATCACAACTTCTGTCAGTGGCTGCTCCTAATGAATTTTCTTGCCTACTGTTCTCTTTCAGAAACCTCTTCAGCGGAGAGGTGTTTCTCCTCCTAGATGCTGTATACCTGCACAAATACAAGTATGTAATCAGCAGAGGAGATCTCAGAGGAAAAAAAAAATCCCAGAATAATCTGCTGAATTTGATTGCTTTGATTTTAATATCCTGCTCCCAACTTGCTTTAGCATCTCTGTACTATGCCAGAATTTCTTCCTCTGGATGGGTGACATAGAAAAAGTACCTAAACATATCCTAAAAGATATGGAGTGAGATGCATCCTCAAGATGCACAGTAAGAGATGGGTCCACAGATCTCCTGGATAGCTTTGTGTTTGTCAGCTCAGATGCGTCATCTAGCCAGAAGTGTGTGTGCTCCTTCAGAAACATATACGAACTGATGGGAGATACACATTGGACAACACATTGGGACTGGCCAAGTTATGCAACATAATTGCTTCTCTCATATATTTAGACAGGATCCAATGGGTGTTATCAAGGAAGAAAGTAAAACATTTCAGAAGCCTAAAATCTACTATTTTTTTCCATATTATTGAAGGAAAAGAAGATTAGAGCACATTTTGCTAAGCTAGGCTTGATATATTCTTAAGGATGAATTTTTGAAGAGCAGTACAACCCATCCATAAATTATCTTTGTGCAAGGTCTAGCATTTTAGTAACAAGGCATTTTGCTGACCAGAAGAACCAAGCTCGTTTTTAAACAAAACTGAAATAATTTATTTCTCAAATACACTGGAGGGAAAAAAGAGATAGCAATATTTGTGTAAATTCTGTAAAAGTAACTGTTGTTAAATTGCTCCATTCATTCACACAGATGTTTCTCTCACCCTCATGTGTTCTGTAGAGGAACAAGGCTCTTTTACCTTGGATGTCTTAAACCCCACAGATCTATCAACAATGCAGTGCTCAGCCCTGTGACATCTGAATTTCCTGTGACTCAACCTCCTCATTACTGAGATATCCCTTATTACAGAGCAGCCACTTTTGAAGCTGGAAGAAATCCCTGTAAGCTGATGGGATAATGTTTTACATCACTACTGAAATCTGCCATTCTAATCTCCATCTCAAGGCAAAATCTGAAAGGTACATATGAACATGGCTATACCTCCCCTTACAAGGCACAGCACTTTGCACCATCTTCTGCAGCTCTGTGGTGTCCATGCAACCATGAGGGTCTTTCCAGCAGGACTGAAACCTAATTCTGTTGTATCAAGGAAGAAGCCTGATAAAGCCTTTATAAAGAAGGACAACAAAAAAAAAGCCATTATTTTTTTCTTCTATGCTGGTGACCACAGCTTTATGCAAGAGTGTAAGGAAGGAAGTGAAGAAAGTGGGTCGTCGTGCTTTGCCACACCAACAACTTTCTGCAGCTCCTCAGGATAGTAAGAAGGGGATCTTCTGAAATACGCTATGATAGCTAAAAACAGCACTAGGTATATCAGGAATATCGAGAGCAGTATTAACCAAATCCCAGAGTATCTCTTTGTCTTTCTAGTTGAGACCCTATATGCAAGCATCAGACTTGTCATCAAAATAATACATTACATATCCGTGCCATGACTCTGCTTCCAAATGGGATGAAGCAGGATAGGACTTTGCTGAATAGCTGCCCTAAGTTATGTTTGTTTTATGAGCCAGATTTAGCTGCACACAACTTACACTGATATAAGACTGACTTACTGTATGCCACAGCTAAATTAATTGCTAGTGCTTATCAGCTAAGTAGTTTACAGTTCTTTTGCTCCTGACTTAAGACACACTTATAGTCAGAGGGGAGCTGATACACAGATGGCATTTTCTTCATCAGTGTGTCTTTCCTTGAAGGGAAAGTAGTTTGCTGATTTATTACAAAGAAATCCTAATGTTACCTGTTTTTCCACAGTAATGGAGTATGTCTCTTTGCAGCCTTTCCACACACTTTTAGGGCTCTGGGACAGGTGTCTCTTCATTAGACCTTGCACAGCTAAACCCATCCTGTGAGCAAGTGCCTGCCTCCCCACAGAGAGATTCAATTCCATCCTAAAAACTAATCAAGCACTGGTTTTCAATTAAACATCCATGCCTCCATCTTCAAGTTTTCACCCTGTGCTGCAAACCCCGCTTTTCCTTGCTGCCAACGCTGCTAGACCCAGTACGGTGCCTGCCAGCTTCCTGGTGGTCCTGACAGGGAAGAAAGAAACAGGGAGAGGGTTGTGGGGGTCCTCCAGCTCTGGGTGCATTTCAGCTGTTCCCATTTTAAGTTCAAAGCCTTCTACATGGCAGCTGAATGGGAGGCTTTCCAAAATCTACAGGAGGCTGGGAAGGAATCCAGCATCACAAAGAGTATCCTGATGGAAACAGAAGAACTGGCAAATAAGCATATGTGAAGTGTACCCCTTTTTGTCACAACCAGAGGCTCTGTTTTCCCAACAAACACGCTACCCATTTGGAAAAGAACAGTTGGTACCTGTTCCTGTGGATGTGAGCCTTGCTGCCCAGCCAAAGAAAGCTTAAAGCAAGCAATCCCTCCTCTCTCCACATTACACTGTTCCTACCTTTTGTTCCCTTTTCAGTGCAGCTACCCTTTATTTAACACATGGTATTTTTCTAATATCCTAGACCTACAAACTATAGCAGTGTCATGCAAATGGGTTTATTTGTAGGGATAAAGACTCTTCACAAGCACAAGTTTTATAGGACTAGCCCTTGAAGTTCTTGCAACGATTTCTCCCCTGCCAAATCCCTTTCTGTCTAGATCCTGCTCTTGCAGTCAGACTCCATTTCCTGTGGCTTTGGTTTGGCTGAGGTTTGTGCTCTTTTTTCCTTCTTAATCCCTCAACTTTCTTTTGCTGTATTTTTTTGCCTCTCAATCTTGTATTAGCGTTTCTGTAATCAGACTTCTTCTGCACAGCACTGGAATGGCAACACTGTGGGTCTGTCTCAGAGCATTAGTTTGCAAGCATGGGAAGGGGCAGAGAAAAACCCTCTGTGTCTAAATCCTAGCATTTAAACTATTATAATGGACAGTGTTTGCAGAAAGGCCTTTAAATGCTTTTTGGGTTTGTTGTGGGTTTTTTTTTTTTAGAATTATGATACCTCAAATGTCATGCACATTGCAGGTACAGATTTCGTAAGTCACAGTTTTGCACTAAAAGCAGCACCTCCTCAACTTTCTTCATAAGCAGAGAGCCTAACTCTTTCCTGGTCTGCCCTTCCCTTTCTCCAGCAGCTGCAATAATACCAGTAGTGATTCAGAGGAGCAAGAGGCTCCTGCTTTGTGTATATCAATGAAAAGCCCAAGGACAGAGCAAGCCAGTGTTTCTGGCAGCACAGCCACATGATGATTAAACAGCCCTGGCTACATATCCGTTGGTGCAGGAATGGCATACTTTCCTGGTGAGTTGGCAGGGGCAGGTAATAAAGCTTGCATGCTTACACGTCCATCATGAACAGACCTATTAAGAGCCTCTCCTCCCAAAGGAATGCTGGAGTATACATGGAAATGAGTCTGTGGTCATCCAGCATTTCGCTGGTAACCATCCAGCTGCGCGCTCAGCAGACACCGAGCATGCAAAGCCGTACCGTGCCTCCCAGGCAGAACCCAAACATTCTTGCTTAGAGAAGCAGGATCCCTCTCATTTGAGCAAAGAGAGGGTCCATTTGCTTTCAGCAGTATTTGGACCACAGAACAAAACCATTTCTCACTATCTTCAAAAAAAAGATGTCTGTGCATGCATGTACAACCCCCAAGGTTTTTTTGCTCCATCTAAAATTCTTCCTATTTCTTCCCAAGTTTCTTAGCCAAAACCCATTGATTACTGCTGCTGTAACTCCTCCTAAACAGATAAAGTACTTCAAGTGCTTCAGAGAAAAGTATGTCCCCTCTCTGCACTGACGTGTGCAGAAATGCCTCTCATACTTTCTGGATCTAGCTTATCTTTCCCAACGGCTGAGGCACGACAATCCTTCGCTATTCTTTTCCCTAGTATTTAGGACAGAGCTTCTGCCTTTCTCAAAAGATGAGGAAGGTCAGAATCTTTCCCCTTACCTTTTGCTGAAGTTACAGTATTTCAGACAGGTTATTAATGTTAATGTTATTGATTGTTTTGGAAAATATTTTTACTGCCTTATAACATTTACGGACTTCATTGTGAATCATCTAACTACTCCCTTCAGGCATATTTCCTTTGAAGTAAGGTGTACAGTGTAAATGCTTGAAATCTCAGGAGCTGCTAGGGTTTAGGATGCATGTGATGATGATTAATATTTCCTTCAGGAACTTCATGTTTCTGGGATATTCTTAACATCAAGCTCTTGCATCCCTTGGACTCAAAACTCCCAGAGGATCTAGGGAAGTTACAGTCCAGCCAAGTCCACTTATTCCCACAGTTCGCTTTCGACACCTCATTAAAAAAGCGATCCAGGATTTCTCTTCAAAGCTTCAGCAGCCCTGCACATTATGAAGAAACTTTTTAGAATCAAACCAGCATATGCTGTTAAGTGCATATGGTACTCAGCGAGGGATTATATGGCAATAAGGAAAAACTTCTGTGCAAAAACCAAAACAGAAACATATTTTTCAAAAGCATTGCAATACAAATGAGACCAGCAGCTCTGCTTGAGTCCAAACAAGATTCCAAGGCCTTCAAGGATGCATCTATGCTTACAAGTTCTGCTGCTTTAATTATGCTAACGCAGAGCAGTGTAGTGCCTTTCTGGCATAGCAGCAATTATACTGGTACGGTTTAGTCCACTTACACAAAGCAAAACAGGGTATACTGGCATAAATTACTTTATAGCTCCATAAGCAGAGTTCAGTTTTTACTGGCTATATATATATATGAACACAAAAATCATATTGTTGTTAATAAAACCTCAGTGTCAACTGTGTAGAAGTCCCAACTAAAGTCATCTTTACTTGAACTTGCTTATTTCTCTCTCTATCACTTTTCCCATGGTTTTTCTTTGGAAATCTCTTTATCATGACGCCCCTTTGCCTTTCTGTGTGTGCTTCCACAGCTCCCAAATCTCTTCCCAGGTTTGATTCCAGGTTTGACTCCTCCCAATCTTCTTGCAACACTTTCAGATCAAACTGACGGGTTTGATCCTCTAAATTCCAGTTTCCCTTCCAACAATCATTTCCTCTTCCTTCTTTCCAGATGGGTGAACAAACCAGCCACGGCAAAAGGCCAACACGAACCCAGTCATTCCAGCAGGACAGGTGTGTGTTAGGCAATACTGTTACCTGCTGTTTCCTGCATTTTCATATAGGAAGATAGGGAATGAATACCATTTGAGAGAGGTATAATTTTTGTTCTTACCATCAGATTGCCTCACCAGCCTATTTTCCATTGCAAAGAGGTTTCCCTAAGTACAGACTTTATTTTTCCTCGTACAATTTCTCTCTGAGGCTCTTGCACATTTAGATTTATCAGATACTTGAATTAGAAATTAACAGCCACCCCACAAAACTGGATGAGGTGCCTTCGTGTGTACATCTATCTTCCCTGGTGCTTCTCTAGTAGCAGCAATATAATTACTCCCAATCACAGGAGATCACTACTAGAATAACTCCTCCATGCTTCCTGAAGGAAGTCAGCATCCCCTCAGCCCTCGTACACACATTAACATGTTCTTCGCTGAGGCAGTCACAAGCTGGAGGCAAAAAGGGAGAGAAGGTTCCATCTGAAATGAGGACTGCCATCGCCTCTAAGTCTTCATGCCACAGCTAACAGTTGGCACCAGTAGTTTGAAGAGGAGACTGAGAGCCCAGGCTCATCTATTAAAAATGAGTATAAAGAATTGTCTATTTATGTTACTACAGTCTGACTGTCTAGGGAGATCTCTTGCAACTCTTTGGACTGATAAACTTGAGGATTATTGCTCTGCTGGTTGTCAGCTGCTGGAGCTGCTGGATTTTCAGAGGGGAAGTGTGAGAAGGGCATTAGAGAACTGCCTGCACTTCAGTGATGTGTTCTTTGCAGGTGAGGTAGGTACCAGAGTGATGTAAAATATCAACTCAGGAAACTAGTCCACAACCCCAGCCAAGAAAAGTTGTTTTCACCTGAAACACTTCCAAGTTTATACTTCTGGGAGCTAGGGGAGAGAAGGGCTACACAGTGCTGAGTACTGTGGAGTTTTGATCCCTGATTACTGGTCACGTAAACAATCTAGTGACAAACCAAGGAAAGAACCTAACTGATGTGACTATTAAAGAAAAAAAAAAAGCCAAGCTTCAATATCTGACTTCCTTCGTGTTTACTTGACTCGAGTGAGAACAGACTGCAAAACACACAGTGGCAGGAGTAGGAAACTGAAGCACTTTATGGATTCAAACATTAGCCTGAATCCCGCAGTGACCCAGATCACAAAGATTAAAAGCACCACAAGCCCTGAACTAATGAAGTAGGTAAGTGGATAGAACTTAATGATGGTGTCATGCTCCGGTTACAGTTTGTGTACATTTTGCAATAAAGAGAAACTCTTTGACTAACTGATAAATTTACTTTTCCCTCTTTTTTCTCAGTGTATTTGGAATTAGCCGTTACACTCTTGTAGTGTCTTGATCCTGCCAACAATTCTGAGAGGGACAATAAATGCTAGTAGTGTCAGAAATGTAGTAGTACAAAAATGGCTTAACATTCTCCCATCAGCTGCTCTTTTTATTATTTACACTGTAAGCTGTTTAACTAGGACAGGGACAACTTATTTTTATGGATTTGCACGCTGGATTCAAACCACAGCTCCTATTTTTCACTGGGACCATTAGCTGCTGTTATTAAAAAAAAAAAAAAGCAAAATGAACAATCATGCAGGGATGTACAGTGAGAAAGTCTATTGGCTACTGAAAAACCCATATATAGAAAGGGCAGTAGTCCAATGATAAGTGACATCCAGTACAGTTATGTGACAGTGATAGAGATAGCAAACAAGGCACTAACAGCACTCATTATCAAAGGAACAATTACAGCACTAGCAGTTGTGGGTGAATGTGAAATCTGTGTAGAAAAGCCTGTACCTCTACCACGCTCCTTTGATAACAAAAGCAAACAAGACACTGAGCTACTAAACTGCTGCGTAAAGAAGGAGGATGACACAAGCAAGTCAGACATTCTTGCGAGTCACACATTCTTGTGAGTCACTTCAAATTTCAGATAGCCCCAAAATATACCCCACTTTCTAAATCTACATCTAGGCAAGCAAGAGCAGTTAGAGCTTGTGACAGTGGTTTTTTGAGGTATTCAGATACCACAGTAATGACTACCATGGATGTATGTATGCTTAGAAAGCATTTAATCAATGGATACTGCTGTGAAACTCTCTCATGACTGGGACTAGGCTGCAAGGGACGCCATGCAGTGAGAGATACTCCTTGTCAAAATAAAAACCCATTAAAAGACCAGAAAAGAGTATGATTATTTTGTTCATTTTTGTTTAGGAAAACACAGATAATGGAATACAATGCATTACAGCAGGGGTCCACAGCCCTTGGAGACAGGATGGCAGTTTTGGAGCACTTCAGTGAACCAGCTCTGACTCCTCCTGAGTCCCATGAGTGCAGAAGTTGACAAGGCTTGGGGTCTATTCATACACAGGGGCACGAGGAGGCCTTGGGCTACAGTCTCACCATTGGATATCCCTATATTACTAACTGCATCTCTTCTAACTCTTCTAACAGACTAAATACTTGGGAGATCTCTCTAAATGCTGCAAGAAAGTACATAATCCTAGGCATTAATATGGCTGCCAGCCTTGCATGTACTACCGTTTTGTAATCAAGGGAGTGAAGGCTGCAATTTGCTGCTCATCTTTCAAGTCTGTTTTGAAGAAAGCAACACTCCCAGCTACAATTGAAATTATTAAGACAGCAGAAAATGCAGAGTAGATGAGTAAATAATAACCATCTGACTCATTTCCTAACTCAGAGATGTCTGGGAACTGAAATCAGCAAGTCACAGAGCACAAAGCTTCATCTTTCAGCAATTTCACCTTTTCATTTTATTGTACACGACGAGAGAAGTCTGCAGTGGATGCGCCTTGCAACAGTGTCTTGCTAAGGCTATTTAAGGAGGAACCTCCACTTTGTGATATTTAGAGGCATACCATGTCTTAAAGTGCAGTGCGTGGCCAGGAGGGTCTATTGGCAGCATGGGGCTCTCTATTTCTGGGCCATTCTTACCCTTCCAGCTGCAGGTTGTCAGTGGTTCAGATTACTATTTATGATAATGGTCAGACAGATCAGGATTGATTTTAAAACAAAATTGCCTTGCTGCAAGGAAGGCTGAGTTTTAAAGAGAAACTAGAGTGTGAATTAGAAGAAACCACAAACGAAAAGAATCCTGCTCATGTTCATGAGATAACTTACTGTCTGAAGGTGCCTGGTCTCTACCAGTTGCTGCTGGCAGAAGCCTGCTTTTCTTTGCAGCTACGTTGATTCACAAATGGATCTCAAGGACTTAGGAACTAAATTCACCACTCTTTGCAAATTCAATGTATCCCTTAAGCTAAAAGGAAGCCTGATTTAGAGAGTCTCAGTAACACATAAATGCTATATAAAGTTTGTGCTCATCCCAGAACAAGAGAGATTTTATTAGACATTAATATATTAACATAATCTGGCATTCTAGAGGGAAGCCTTACCATAGATGTACCCACAGAAATTCATTACAAGAGTAAATACATGATATAGAAACTATTCACTTCACATTGACAATTTGCAGTCTGGATTCAGGAAGTTAAGAGATAAAACATTAAGACAGATATGAAAACTACCTCATCTGAATGTAATTTGGATGTCCAACAGAATGTCATTGTAGTCCCAAGTCACCCAAAGAAACAACTGCTCAGAAATGAGACTCAGGGAACATTATTCAGAGTTTCATATTAAGGAATATAAAAAATGGAGACAGCCTACATTATTCATAAAGGCTGGCCCAGTGAGTGACCCAAAGACTCTGAGCTTTTGGAAAGTTCAGCCAGTGATGATCCCCTGTCTAATGTCCTTGGACTCCATAAATCACTCAGCCACAATGGACTTCAACATCCACAGCAGAGAATCTCAGATTAAAAAAAAGGAAATAGTTAAGAATACAAAAAATCAATAACAATCTTGAGCAGCAGAAGGTAACTTCCACATCTATGAATCAGTTGCTTCATTCTTATGTTTACATGCTCATCTGCACCATTTCAAATTTGAGTAGAACAAACTACCAAAACTATAACCAAAACATATGGTCTACCTACAATTTTGGCAATTACCAAGCGTGCTATTTCGAGTTAATACAACTACTAGCAAAGGTTTTGCAAACATTTTAAATGCTCCCATCATTCAAAACAGGCATTATATGTATTTGCCCATATTTACAGCAGAAACAAAGAAATGCCAAGGTTCTGTTGGCCTCCTTGCCAGTGCTCTAGAGCTGCTCACCTGGCCCAGCAACCTTACAAGTGGGCTGAGGTGTGGTGCCTGTACAACAAGCTTTAGCTTCCCCAGCTGCCCCAGCAATTCCAGCACTGGCAGCAACAGGAAACTTCCCACTCCCACATTTCCACTCCTTGGCTTCAGAACTGAGACCTGCTTTTTATCTTTCTATACTGTCCCAAAATGGCCATTCCATTGGGCCTCCTTCTCTTGCCACAGGTTGTCTTTCAGTCCCCATTACTCAGCTGTTCTCCACAAATTTTCCAGTTATTACCAGCTAAACTCAGGAAAAAGCAGCAACAAAAAGACATTTTTTTAGCTGAAACATGATGTCAGCTGAACAACCCAGACCACGTCTTTGCCTTCATCTGACCATGACTCTAGGAGGCCTTTCATACAATCATGTCCCCATTTGTCCTACCTGTATTGCTCCTCACCTAGTTTTACAGTGAAATTCCTGGTTGCCATTGGCATGACTGTGCATACACAGCCTGCTCAATGCAAGCACAAATAGCCTTTCATCCAAGGTGACACACCCACCTTTCTCCTGCCCTTTTTGCTGTATCTTTCAGAGGTGGAAACTTTAACTTCATTTGACTCCAAACATTTAATTGAGCCTCTTAAGCACCAATATTTAATCATCCCCTACTCACTGAGAGGTTGCAAGAACACAGCTTCAGCCCATCTCTCAACTGTCTTTTTCCACTGACTATAGAGGGAGCATAGATCCCTAGTTCAGACACCTTATTCTGCAGCTGAGGTGAGTTTGTATGAACCCATGCAGTCATGTGTGTTAATCCATATGAGTATTGGGATCTGATATATATCTCTTATTTTGAGTAGTTACTGTATTTCTGTGGGCTTATCCAGCACCCAGGGGACTGGGCCTGGATCTATTCTGGAATATGGATAAAAAGAATCATATGCAGAAGTTGCATGACTGGTGTAGACGTGCAGACTCTCAAGCCCTTGTAGAAAACCTGCCCCTTGACAGGCTCAGGTGAGTTCTGCATCTCAGAACCCCACCATCAGATGCAGGCTTCACGAAAAACAAATATCCCAGGTCCTCAAAAGCACCCATTTGAGATTCTAAATTCTCCAACCAACATATGAGTGAGCGCTTGATGAGTGCTCTTTACGCACTATTATCAATAGTGAGAAGATATCAATATTCAACACCATGAACAGTTTTCACCACTATGGGTAGGAACACTGACTTCATCCGTATTTCATCTGGTTCCTTGAATCACATCTGTTTCTCCCCTGTACAGTAATTGCACACAAAGCCAGTGAGCATAGACCAAGGATTTTGTTTTGTTTGTTTAAAAAGCTTCTTGCAGCCATGAGGTTTTGAAATTCACACTTCTTTTCAACTGCTGAGGCAACACTCTGGGATGACATATCACAAAAGTGGGGCCAACTGCTTTCCAGAAGGAGATATATCATTAAATAAAATAAATGACAAAGAAAAATGGGCCACTGTAAAGGAAAATAAATATAGTGCAAGGTGGTAACATAAACAAGCAAAAAGACATATACAAGAGCTCGCACTATTCTTTCAGCCCACAAAAATACTCAAATATGGGCAGCAGTATTCAGTCCAGCTGCTTTATTCTTTTCTCATAGAAGTGGATCTAATATTAAACCCTGCAGGTCGTCATCAGAACATGAGGAACTAATGCTAGCCACACACTATGAATCATAGCGAGTTTCTATCTGCATTTAAATTTTCTGGACTTTGAACAAACCGATCTAACAGCTAAAAATACAATCTAGTTCCAATTTCTAAAATCCCATTTCTGCCCATCCTAGCAGTTCATAGCCAATTATGGTTCACTGTGAAAGGTACCAGAGATGTGATGCAAACTCCTACTGATTGGCATGGATAGGTATTCAAGCAGACAATTTCTCTGAGCTATCAGTTCTTACTTCTGCGTTGCCCAGACATGATGACAAAGATCTAAAAGTTAATTGTCTTGCAATTTTCCTTGCTTAAAAATATTTTGTAAGACTGACTTCTGGCTCCTGCTAAAAGACTGTGGGAACAGTACTACTGCTTGTGTTTGGTCCTGTGTGGCACTGGTACTAGGAATCAGCAAAGGCTGTATATTCTCACTAGCCATAGAAATAAACCAAGAAAAAAAAAGAGTGGATTTTAACATCAAAACTACCACATATGCCAGCTTCTCTAAAAGATATAATGTTCCACACTGTTAACTGTGGCTTAACAAAAATGTAATGCAAAGATAAACTGATCATTATGAATAAATGGCTGCATTGAATTATGTGTAGGTAGATGTATAATACTATGCAGCCAGGGTTGGTTAGGCTTTAGGATGTTTCTATGGGACATGTAGACCAAGCCCTTCCAATATGGAATTGAGGTTTTCTGTCCTGCATAAAGCATCCATATTCCATAAGGCAAGTTTGGGAAATTATTGTGATTCTTGTGTAGTCATGTAAATACATAATTTAGAAACTTTGACCAAAACTGCTAGTCTCACAACACATTTGGCAATGCTGTACAGTGGAAATAAAGCAACCTCATAAACAGGGGTTATTTGGGGTACCCAGCATATATATCTTCCTAAATCAGCTCCATTTGTTTCAAATAACCAACAGGTCTGACTTAAGAGCATACATTCCTTGAAAGTGAAACAAGTCTTCTCTTCAGAGGAGTGGTGCTTCTACTTGTGTGAAGGGTATAACCCCATTTAGCTGGCAATTTCATTTTGACAAGAAGCATGTACAATTATATTTTTATAATTCTTCAGCTATGAGAACAAAAAAGCCTTGCTAACTCATTAAAAACAAATCATGCTAGAGAAGACTTCTGCAAAAATCACAGGGGTAATAAAATTATGTACATTATAAATTGAACACTTTACCTGATAAATAAGAGTCACAGGCATTTGTAACAAGTGAAAGAGCTGTAATGGCAAATTTAAAAACCTATTTGTTAACCGATAGATTAAATTAACTATGTAATTAAAGCACCTAGTTTTGTAAGTTTATTTTGCATTTTGCACAATACTACATTTCCCACACACAATAAGCATTGTTTGTATCTCATGCTCATTTTCTTCTATCCTCACAGAAAGACATTTCTTCAATCCTTGCAGATCCTGAGCAAGCCGAGGGACAGGCCCCATGGAGCTCCTCGGCTCAAGGGCAGTCATGGCGGCCAGGTCTTGCACACTTGAAGGATAGGCCCCATCGAGCTCCTTGGTTCAAGGTCAGTCACGGTGGCAAGTATGGGCATGGGTGAGGTGTATCTCAGTCCAAAGTTGAGCATACAGAAGGGTCAGGCTGAAGGTCCAGGACCCTGTGGGGCTGACTGGGATAGTTATGGACAACTATGGATCAGCACTGCTTTCCTCAAAGTTTCCCTGGCTGCCACCTCTAGTCTCACATTGACTCATGTGCCGGTATGTAAGATGGAGGGCATGTTATTACTCCCAGAACAACCTGATGGCAGCTACATGTTTGCCTGCTTTCTCAAGGAAATGAGACTTACACAATCACACCATCTGTTAGTACGTTCGTTAGTTGTAGCCCTACAACAAATCCTGAAACTGTTGGCAAACTTTAACCACATCTGACAGAAGGGCAGGGGTCTTAAAGATAAAAGTTCTACTGAATGCTATGCAAATCAGCACGTGGCTTGTGGTGGCAAGACCACAGCAGTTACTCCAGTGTGAGATCGCTAGAAGAGCTCAATAGCCGTGTGGTTTTTGGCTCATCAACATGTAGCAGACCTCAGAGCCAGCCATGGCACCATCTGTGTCCTGCCCACAGGAGCACTGGGAAACCAAAGAGGTCATAAAGACTCAAGGGGGGAGATCTGTGGTAAGTGCTGTAGGACATCAGACACCTATCATAGGAAACCAGGCTTCATTAGTTCTGCTGGGCAGCTTGTTGTTCATTTCTTTAAATATATATACAGAGGAAAGATCCTTCTTAAACGTCACAACAGAGATGAATTTTGCAAGAAAGTGTGGTCGAGAAGCCAGTATTTTAATGTCTGATAGTTTCAAAAGCATCACACTGATATGATAGCATGAAAACATTATACTATTCTTATATAACTGCTGATGTTCACATAATCTGTAGATTACCATTCTGAAGCTCTCATAAAATAATCCTACTGCCTTATTATTATTTAGAATTTTATGTTGAACTAGACCTTTATAGGCCTCTAATTCATGCAGCAATGAATGAAAACTGAAGAGCATAAGTAGTTTTCCACTGTGTTTGCTGGTGAAGATGAACAAACAACTTAGGAAGCCATTATTCCTTAGCACTGAAAAGAGTGGCAAGAGAAATCTGGTGAGCATATCACCACCAGTTTGTGGTCAGTTGACAATGTCATCTTCTAACTTTGAAAGCATCATAAAAATGTGCATTTCTTCACCTTCCTCATGCCCACCAGCATCTTCTGCAGAGAATTATCCTAATCACCAGGAAAGCAGCATGCTTTATGGTACCAACCATGGGAGGATGTGGTCTGTACCACCAGGAAAGACCAGAATCACCAAATCTTGTCAGATTGATTGAGAAGGAAGGGAAATGGAAAGTTTCAGAATCTGGATGGCAACCATGAGAATAGCATGCTGCTTCTTTTAACCATTTGCTAACTAGAATTGGGACTGTACAGTTTATTTTCTGTAGAAGAAGAAATTGGCACCAATATTACTTTGTTCAGTTCTGTTTATTTAGAAAGAAGGAAAAATTCCTGTGTCTTTGAATGCAAAAGGAATCAAGCAGCAGGAGAGACAGGATTTCCTCACAAATCCAATCTCCCTTACAACTAGCACTTTGCCCAAAGCTTCTCTTTTTCTTTTAACATTATTTTTAACATTGTCTGACTGTTGGTACTGTCTTACTGCCCTATCTCAGTTTCTCTGTTTATTCTGCCCTTCCTCACAGAACCACAAACCTTTATCAAACAGCTTACTTAGCTCAAAAAGAAATATACAATCATACATAGAATAATAAATGTTAACGATATTTTCCAAACCTTGGTTTCCACAGCATTATTTGGCAGTACGTCAGACATCCTCTAGCATATCTACAATATTCTTGCATCTTACTGCTTCCCCTCAATATCAAAATGCCTTTCTTTGACATTGTAGGGTCTCAGTTAAATAACATCTCTTCTCTCCTGCTTCAAAAAATCTCCTTTCTTTCCCATTCAAAACCTTTGAAGTACTTCATAAATCCTCCCCTTTGTTCCCTCTGTGAGTCCCTGTGGAACCACCGTTCTCTTAATTTCTGTTCATTCTTCCTGTTTGAGAACTTTCCACTTTATCTGGTACAGCCATTAAAGTTAATGGCTCTTCATCAGTCTGGCAAGTATGTGGTATAGACCCAGTCAGCAGACTGTCTGTTTCACATTAAAAATATGTCATTCACAATAACATTGTCCAAAAATCATGAGATATGTAGAACACACTGGCCACCCCATATGCCTAGGATCAAATAGAGTTTAGATGTTGTTTAAAAGGGATGCTTTAGGGGGTTTTCTGAGCCTACCTTAATCTCATTGACAGCCAAGTCAATCAACCAGAATATTTAAGTGAGACTTTGGTAACAATTATTTTGAAATGTCACCTTTTTTTTTCCCTAAAAAAAGATAGTCAATGGTAAAAATAAAACTGCAGAAATGAATGTAACTCTTTGAAATCCCCACTGCCCTGCTGGACAGGGCAAATAAACACTAAAGACATTTAAGTGACAATACAGTTTTGTAGTGTTTAGTGATTATATATATAGACAGAAGTACATTCAACACTGGACTACAGTGAAGACACTTTCTAAATAAAAAGCCGAGAACTTATGTGTCCTCTAAAAAGTCTGTGGAAAAAATTGCTGAAGACAGAAAACAATTTTTGACCTAGAACATATATTCAGAGGTATGACTGGGTCATTTCCAATTACAGAAATCAAATATATACAGCAATTTGTCTATTTTATTTTGGAAATGCAGTGAATGTTAAGAGAGGTTGTTACAAGAAATAATCCTATCTTCTATCCCTTAGAGCAATCTAGAAAAATAGTCAACTCTGCCTGTACTGAATAAGATTGGAAGACATCTTTTAACTATACCCCCCTTTTTTTCCTGAACACTTCAATTTGCACAGTGGAAAAGCAGGCAAAGGTTTCACAGCATGACACCTGACATGGCCAGTACAGCTGTTGACAAGGACAGAATAAAAAAGTACTACACAGGAAATTCAGGGCACAGCAACACAAAAACTCACAAAAACTCTCTTCTCATTTAGTAAACTTACTAGTGATGCTTAACAGCCATAAGAATTTAAAAGTCAGAGTAGCCATTCTTAGGCTAGACAGGAGCAACAAGGTCTATGCACCAACGTCTGTTTTTGAAGTCATACTGTGGAAATCAGTAACAGCACTGAGTTCTGATCAGTGAAGATCCTGTTTTACCAAGGATTATGTTGAAAGAACACCACAGAACATTCTTCTGCCTTATTATCACACACTGTTTATCAAGTATCAGCTCAGGTCCATTGATGCTATTTTGTGATAAACACATGCTTAATGTCCTTTATCTACAAAGTAATCTATGTCCAAACCCAATTACAGTTTTTCTTGATTGCCTTAATTTATCAGCCATTAAATGTTCTGCTATTTCATAAATTTCTAAGCTGCTTTGAAGCTGTGTCCCCAGTTGTGGCTCTCCAGAAAACAAGAAGCTTCCACAAGCATGGGGGTAGTGAGCGGGCAGTGACAGTATGATGCATCCTATGGAAAAGGTAATTTTTTTAAATGATTTTTTTTCTTATGAAAGGCCTCTCAACCATTAACATTTTAAGACAAGCAGAGTAGACCCAGGCACAGTGCTACACTTTGTTGCAATGGTTTCCAACTAATGAATGCCTGTAATGCAGGTGACGTGTGAAACAGGCTGATAAATTCTGCAGGACTTGTGCCAGCTCTGGGCAGAGAAAGTTCAGGACACAGTCAGATGAATTTTCCAGCTGGGGCCAGATATCATCCTGTCCGTAGCTGGTGGAAGTGGTGGGAGAGCAGGACACCACCCAGGTGAAAAAAGGGAGGGGGAGGCTGCAGCAGAAGCCCTACAGAGAAGCAGCACAAAGTTGCTGAAGGCAACTGGAGGAGGAAGGCTGCAGTGTGTACAGTCCAGCAGGGCACAGTGCGAGGAGGCAGCACCAATGGGTGCCAGCTACAGAAAGGCCAGGAATGGCTGCTTTGCGTGATACCCCGCTCACAGCAGGACAGAATCCATAAAGATCATTTTGTTAACTTGCAGAAGGATGCAGCAAATGCATCAGTCTCTGTCGGATATTTTTGGTGTTAAGGATTGCATGGATCTGGGTGATCTGACACCAACCTCTGCAATTATTAGGCAGATAACCCAGCAAAGAGCTGATGGAGTGGCACAGTGCAAAGGAACATTGCAGGCTCTTTTATTCTGTCAGAACAAGGAACTGTCTTGAACTCAATTTAATCTAAACAGAGTAACTAAAATAGAACATACAGTTTAAAATTAATGACTAATTTTTCATTTAACTTAAAGCAGTGGTAGGACATTAGAAGCAGTCAGACGGGCAACAGTAATTGAGTTAGATGCCAGTCAGCAAGATGTCTAACCCAAGCCAATAGAGTAGTCAAAGAGGTAGAGGTGTCCTGGTCCAAAGTACACATATTTCAGAATATATAAATATAGATACCCAATATATATACCTAAGATTTTATCTATGTATAGTCTTAGTCCAGTCCTGTCCCAGTATATATTTAAGGTTTTTCAACCGTGACAGGGAGATCAGTATCATGAGTTGCCTTTAAAAGCAGTCCTCTTAGAACAGCATTGAGCTGTACTTAGAGATCAGCTTGCACTTCTGCTGCTTACCTGTTCTGTAAGAAAATGGATGTCTTTACTTTCAAGACACCGACTTTAATGTTATTTTATAATGAAAAAATAGTATTTCAGAAGAAATTTTAATTTCAGAAAAACTGAAATTTACAGTTTTAATTATAAAATCTGGCCTTCAGGATCATTTGAGGAGGTGGTCCTTAATGGCATAAGTTAGTACATTTTATGTCAATGCAACTTTGAGGACTTTGGTGGTTTTATGATCTCCAAAAACTAAAGTAGAGAAGAATCACACCACCAGTTTTTACAGGGGAGAAAGGAAGAGGAATCTGAGATACCCCTGTGTGAGGGCATACATGACCAAATAGTTTAGCATATTTTTCTTTTAAGTTCTGTTTTATGTTTTAACTTGTTAATTGGTAGGAAATAATCTAGAAAGGAATTACAGCAGGTGCTTGGTTATACTATAATTATCCTGCTTCACCTCAGCCAGTTCTGAGGTCTATTAAGACAGAAATAGTTTTTTCTTAACTTTAAAGCTGGCAGCTTTTTAACGAAGAGATAGACCAGAGTAGCATATGTAGTCATTGCAATCTGTTCTGATCAGTGCTGGATAATTAAGGCTAATTTAATTTTGAAAGATGGTTTGAGTTAGAATCTGAAAACTCTTGTTTAGTAATACAAATGAGAACTGAAAACATATGTTATAGCTGAGAATGAAACAGCATTTGTATGGCTCATCTTAATGGAGACTAGGTGTCACTGACAGCAGTTCATTTCACAGTAACAATTTTGACTCAAGGAAAACAACAGCCTTTAAAAGTGTGAAATAACCTACCAGTAAATTCTGATGCTTGAAAAGGGACACTAGAAACGAGGAGGTTAAAGTAATACGTGGTGGGCCTGAGGGGAAAACCTTCAAAAAAGGTAAAACATCTTTTCTGAGGATTCAGTTTTGTTTCATTCAAAGAAATGTCAATGCAAATTTCTATTAGCTTGACTAGCTATGTGGAATATTTTTCCCAGCACCTTGAACTGACTGTCTCTCCTTAGACATCAACAGGACAAGAAGTTCTGCCATTGCTTCTTGGCTCTTTCCTGAAGGGCTAAGCAGGACTGGTAGTACTTGTGCATGGGCAGTTTGTATAGCATGCCTACTCTACAGCGTAGTGTGGTTCGAGCCAGAGTAATACATCATTTATATCATTAGAGTATTGAATAACCTAAGTGTTGTCCAGTATGCTCCTTCCCCAGTAAAGAAGGAATTTGGAAGAAATGCAGTCAGGTGAGATAATGGCTTTGGTAGTGAGACCAGCCTGAGAGAATCCCATCACCATCCTACTCCAACTTTCCAGGGGACAAGTGGGATGTGACTTCTGAAACCAGCTTTACACTGAAGCCAGGTTAGCCTATACTAACATGGTAAACCCTACAAACTTCAGAACAGAAACTGAATGGCATTCAGTATAAAAATTGTATCTTTTTATGCTTTTACAGGACTGGGTAAAGATAGGTATATCTACAGCAAAATTTCAGGTTGAAGCCCATTATACTTACTGTGATCAACTCATTTTATACTGTTAAAAAATGTTATATATTAAAGAATATGGTTAGCTTATCTTCTAAGAATATTCAAACATATTTAATATTCCTGATATTTGATGCATTACCTACATACCCGTTTGCATTCAAAAAGCTCTTCCTTGAAAGTGAAAAGATAGCACTATTTTCCTGGCAATGTTTCACTTTCTGCTTCCTAAACGGTAAAGCAATACTGCTATTTAGATTGCAAGAACAGCAAGAAGAACATTTGCTCTGTTTAAATCTTCCCTTTCTGAAAACATGGCTTGTTTATTTATTTATTTATTTATAATGTGTGGAAACACACTTGATAATCGGTTTTGTAAAAAAAATAATAATCAAATTTAAGAACTGAAACTACTGTAACATCATGAAAAGGCAAATATTCAGAGGTTAAAAACATGTTATGTTGATAACTGGTAATCCAGGAATACATCTCTTCCAAAATTGGCAAGGTCACATACTGTCTAATCACATTCATGCTACATGAAGTTTTATTTCTCTCAAAATTTTTGTCTTTTTAGTTGGTGTTGATCTAAGACATTAGAAATTATTGTGGTCTACAGCAACAAGGGAAAAAAAATCAGTTGTTAACCATGTCTGACTCTTGGAGATAATTCAAATGGAAAAAAATCCAGGTCATTGGCCTTTTTAAATAGACCCCCGGCAATATTTACTCCTCCATAAATAGCTCAGTCACATGAAATAAAACTGTGTTCAGTAAAGCCTGCAAAACAAAAGAACAATTTACAGACTGAAACGCAAACTGTGGCTCATGTGTTCACTGGGTAGGATTAAGTGAGCTTGCTGCACGGTCTGTGCTTAGTGGCTGTGGTGTCAGATCCGCTGGAAGGAGAGCAAGTCAGGTCACCGGAGGTGCTCCATCCTTCAGCAAAAGCAGGGAAACGCTGGGATCCTGCTCCAGACAGTGGCCTGTGAGAGACAGCTTTTGCTCAAATGTCACATTTCACTGCAGCAGAAACAAGCACCGCTACCTTTACCATCATGACTAAGAGCACATCTACAAAAGGAAAAATCATGGGCATTACTGTGCTGCTTTAATTCAACCACTATGGTTATATTGCTGTAAGAAAGGCAGTACATTTCCCCAAGGTAGACAAGTCCTAACATGGAGGTATATACTTCTGAAATCTCAGTAAGATCATTTATTTCATCTGCTGGCAAAAAATAAATCTTTTTGGATGTTACTGTCAAAACAACAAATGACTAAATTACTCTGAACATTATTTAGATCTCTCTGAAGCTTGTGTCAGTCTCTTCTGTATGCTTACCCACACTTACCACTTCATCTCAAGTCTGTCTTCTTTTTTTTCACCCCAACGATCCAGCTCAGGGAATCATGTTATTACATAAGAACCAGAGCTGTCTCTTTTGCAGCTCTCCAAACAGTTGAGAAAAGCTTGAAAACGAGAAACAACTGCACACAAAAGCTGTGTGATCTATATGGCAAATCAATAGTATCCACAAAAGCCTATGTCTTGATTTCATTCATTAACCAGGGAATGGAAGGATTGGTTATAATAAATTAATATTTAAGGCTCCTCCTTACTAGTAGCACCCCTTCCACTTATGCAAAAATAAATTTTCAAAATGTCCCTGAAAACTTTTAGCTTGAAATTGAGCACTGTTAAAGAGGGTGGATTTGCAGACGATGGGTGCCAGCCCACTTGCTAGCGAGCCTCAGCAAACTGGCTGTTTGGCTTACTTGGCTCTTTGTTTCCAGTTGCTAAATCACAGCAGAGACAGATGAAAATATAAACATACTTTTCTCTATTATTCTCCAAGGAGAATAGAATTACAAGGGAATTGAATTACAATTCGAGATTCAAAACCAATTCCTTACAGAAAGTATTGTACACTGTGCTCAGAAACCCTGGTACAGCGAACTCTTTCCACCTTGGATTTATGGACAGATTTCCCCGTCCTCTTAATTTGTCTTCACCACAGCCTATATATCTGGCTTACATTTCTTGGCCACATTTTGTACTTTTCTGGCTGCCACATCCATTAAGTTTCCAACAGCAGCTGATTCTTAGCATGCAGTAATTCTTGTCAGCCTGCTGAGAAGCTGACAGAATAAACCTTGCTGTTTGTTTGTTTAATTCCCTTCACTGAGCATTAGGAATTATTTCTGAAAGAACTCAAGCTTCCAGGTGTTTGCTTTTACATGCAAACATTTCATAACAAAAGCAGTTCCCTTTTATTTTCTAAATGCTGTGTTGAACAATATTTATAGAAGACTGTAAAGCTGAGGATAGTGCTCATTGGCATTTACAAAAGTAAAAGAGAGACAAAAGCATTCAGAAAGTGGTAGTGGAAAGGCTACAGTGTTTTTTGTTGATGGCAGTGGTGGTTGGTTGTTGGAGGCTTCTTTTTGCATTTGAGCGAATACAGGTGCCATTTGTTACATCTAAAAATACTATGAATCCACTCCTCTTGCTGAAGGTCTTTTCTCACGTTATATAAAAATTCTAAACAAACCTTCAGACCAGAGCACAGATTAATACATACACATATGCTCATGTTCTGTAGCTTTTTGCTAAGAAAATGTCATTATGGCAAAGATGCTAACTGACTTTGAAAGCTTAGTTGTAAGCCTATGTCCCTAAGGGATGCTTTGCATCTTACTGAGCCAGAAAGACTGCTGTTGAGTTTTCAGACAGCACTCTTTCCACCCAAAATAACAGTTCATGATACAGGCAGAATTAAGGAGTTAAATTAGGATACATTTGCATTGGCCCATCAGTTATGATAATCACTGTGCATGTGTGTGCCTGTATGCACAAACTTCTTGAAATACATTATTTATTTGCAACACAATCATGCTGGATTGTCTGACAGAAGATTTAATTAAAAAGTTTTTAAAATAACAACATGAATCACAGATAGTTTTAACAATCCATTGCCTGCACATACCCATACACATAGTTTTGTCTGCAAAGGTCGTAATGATATATTCATAGGTATGCTGAAGGAATTTGAGCTCAGGGCCCTACATGAAGGCCTCACCAACTAATCTCTGAGTTCTCCAACCCTAGAACTTCAAATGCTGCTCTGGGAAGAAGGTGACAGGTGGTTCCTGAGATAACCGATCCTATATTAATTAAGGATTTATCAAGCAGAAGACTTGGGAGCACTTCTACTAGATAGTGGCTACCCAGTGCAGACCGCAGAACACGTAAACATACGGTTTAACCTGAAGTATGTGAAGAGCTCACTTGGTTTTACTGGGACTATCCAAGTGCTTAAGCTTAATGCCATGCATGCTCGAAAGAGCAGACCCTTAGCCCAGAAAGTATTTCAAGTTCGTTGAAATACTTTGAAAAAGTGATGGAGTAGTGCAGTGGTAAATATAAGCACAGCTTCAGCCAACAGGGCTTTTCCTTAAAAATTTTCATTTTAAAAAGGAAATAAAAGTAAGTTTTCATAACCTTTCTCCACAAACCTTCCCGGCTGAGGGTTCACCCACTTCGGACATCCTCTTTACTAATATATTCCTCTGTCTCTTAGAAGAGCTACATTTCTTGTAGCTTGGCCTCTCATCATCTGCACAGAAGAATGGGAAAGCAAAGCTATAGTTAACTCCTTGTCTGCTGGCAACCAGACAACTCCCTGTAGCAAAAACTGGCTAGCAACCTGGTACTTGAAACCCCACAATTCCAAGTCAAGTGGATCCTGAAAGTTAATGGCATGTCATGTTCTCCTTCACCTTTCCAAAGGTCTCGCTCCTGGATAAAAAGATGCTAAGAAGGTGCAGGAAATAAATCTCTATGATTTAATGAAAAGAACTGCAAATATGGCTTTTAGTTAAATGTGATCCAGAATGTTGCTTCTCTGTTTTGAACAATGATTATGAATGATAATGAGCTTTCTTCCAAGTCAAGTTAGAGACACGCGTGAGGTTTTGCAGGATCAATGCTTCAGTGCATATTGAGGGCTCTGATTTAAGAGCAGGAATAACTTGGCATAAAATTACTATTCACAACATTCTGTGGACACCTCAGACTTTTATGAATTGGATTTGGAACCTGCAGCTTATAACCTGGCATCATCGCTGTGTGCCTTTAAATACACTCTAAAAAACAGGGGGTTCAGAAGCTGACTCAGAGCAGCTCTGACAGCTGTGTAGGAAGCAAAACGTGCAGAAAGCAGGGAAGGGCAATCTTCTCAAACATGGCTATTTCAGACTGCCGGTCAAAGATCTCCCTTTTCCTACCCAACCCCTCCAGAAAAAACCCCAGTCCCGCAAACCTGTATGTTCCAATGGTTTCATACATCCATGTCAATCAAGTGACTTCAAGTGTACATTAATTTAAACATTACCATTTCTGTTTGAGAAACAGTAGCTAGTCTACAGAGCTGCTGCCATTTCTTCTCCAAAACAAAAGAGTTATACTAAAAAGACACAAGAAAACTCAACAGCTAAAAATACTTTTCATTTATTTGAGAGAATAAAGCAGTTTCTTTTTGTTAGGCTAACTCAGATTTCACCAATGAGTGATACATGAACATACAGTCTGAAAATACCTTTCAGTACAATTGATATGAAAATCCCATCATTGCAAGACTATTATTTACTGAGATTTTTGCACCATGAATTTCAACTGCCAACAGATCTTTACAACACAGTTTTAAACAGCACAGAAGGCATTTCAAAGCCTAGTAACCTTGAAAAAATCTTTTAAATCTCAGAAAAACATCTTTAACATTACTGAAAACTTACATAGGGCTTTTCATTAACAAACGACAAAATATTTAATTGATAAAACTTTAAGGTAGACTCCTTTACAGTGAGAACAGGCAGCAAAGCTTGAGTTGCCAATAAACAGTACACAGGGCACACTGGGCAGTGTCACTTTCTAAAAATGGGTGCAGAAGAAAATGACAGCTGTTGGAGGGCAGGCGGGAACAGAGGAACATACCGGTGCAGGGTCTCGGCCTTAGCACTCTCTCAATAGGAGCTGTGGGCTGTGAAGTGAAATGTGTGTTACCAGGTAAGGAATGCAAGGATTT
Source organism: Mesitornis unicolor (assembly GCF_000695765.1). Lineage (NCBI taxonomy): Eukaryota > Metazoa > Chordata > Aves > Mesitornithiformes > Mesitornithidae > Mesitornis > Mesitornis unicolor. Next base: position 1,378 of record NW_010208862.1, on the reverse strand, counting down.
CCTTTACTGCAATGAATACATGAGTTGACAGTCTAAAGGACAAGTACCTAAATATCACTGTTTTGTCTGCAAAATGGATTTTGTTATGTAAAAAAAAAAGAAATAAAAAGTCTACACACCTACAAGAAAGAAAACAGTATACTACACTTGTCCCCTATCATTTCTAGATAGCCTGAATCCTGAATAAAATCTAAAGAATACAGAAAAGAATTATCTTAGAGCACTCTTCGTGTGTTTCCAAACAACAAAGATTATTTCACCAAAAGCAAAAAAAAAGACAGGAGGTGCACAAGTAATCAATCATACATTAAAAAGTTAGTAGAGATTGTGCTGACAGAGGAAAGTAAAAAAAAATAATAACAGAAGAAAACACAAACAAGTTTCTATTGAACAGGTTTCCATAGCCTTAGCATTCTTTTATGTTTGCATAAAGCTATAATCTAAACTTGGCTTTTGATTTATGGTTTATACATGTAAACTCTAACTCATGAAGGCATTTAACAAACATGTATGGTTACCTTACACTATTTACGTCCTGCCACAGCTGCTGAAACTTGCATGTGTATTTAAAATACTACAAATACTTATTTGCTGAATTGGTACCTAAAACTATGTAGTAAGAAGAAATGTGCTCATGTGCATAAAACTTCTCTACGTGAATGACTACAAGCTAAGGCATCCCACGTTTGCAGTTCAAAAGGTGGGGGCGGGGGGGAGTTTGCTCGTGTATGGAAATTGCACCGAGCAAAAGTCAGACTTTAATGCAGCTATGTAATGCATACACAATCACGATTTTCACAAGCTGCAGCAGGCACAATTCTCATTTCTCATAGCCTAACTTCAGCCTGAACCGTATAAATTGCACAAAACAGAAGAATTAATAACTCCATAAATATTCACTCCTTGAAAGTTAAACGTGCTTCTTTCAAGCAATTCTGTGCTTCCAGTCTGCAAAATGAGACTGACGCAGTGCAAGAAAGTAAACACCATGGTAACACAGACTCCTCAGAGCCAAATGCATCCGGAGATATGAGGAAAAACAAAAATGTTGAGGTGCTGAGAAGGTGGGAGGAAAAAAAAGTCAGAAGCACTTCCAAGATGGCATAAAACACCTTCGCCTGCTGTCGTGACTCTCGGTGCGCAGTTTCCCCCGTGAGGAGCATCTCCAGCCACGGAGTGCGGCTGCTAACGGCTCGTTGAAAGCAAGCGGCGCGACCGTTGTTTTCCCCGTCGGTCCAACATCGTCAGGCAAGCTCCTGCTCGGCCTTGCAGCCCTCACACCGCAGGGGACAACCAGAGCCGGGAGACTCGGTTCGCTCGGTCCCGGGGGAGGCCCCCAGCTGGGGACAGCCACACTCTCTACACGCACCTCCTTCTC
>NW_010208861.1:154499-158282 GCF_000695765.1 Mesitornis unicolor | reverse complement strand
TTTTTTTTTTCATTCTGGAAAGGGATCCAAGAGCTCCTTATCTCCCTGGATGTTGCTTTTTTCTCCCCAGAAAAAAACTGTATGTGGCCAGTACAAAGAGAATTTTTTATGCTTTTCTGAGTGAATGCCAAGAAAAAAAAAGAACCAGAAACCAAAGACAAAACCCTTCTTGAATTTGCTACTTGAGTTTTCTGACAATCTGTCACACAGAAGCATAAAAATCCTAAAAATTCAGTTTATGAATTTCTTTTACAACTGTTTTGAAAACTAAACGTGTCTCTTTGAAGAGGCTATAATCTGGGTTGAAAGCCTAAGAGGAGGCACATTAGAAACTTTTTTCTTCCTTTTGTTTTCTCTTAGAAATGGAATGGGACAAATCCTCACATTGCTGTTCTCTCAAACGTCATTGAACATCTGCCACGAGATCAGAATTGTCGGGCTTTATGCCTGCGTCTGCGGAACTTTCCCACAACAATCTCTGCTTCTCCCTGCAGTTATGTTTTGTAAGAGGACGTTACCTCAGGTTCCTCTTTATCTCTTTTGCTCATCATCCAGCCTTCCTAGCTTCTTTCCTACTCTTGGCTTTTGTAGATTCTAGCTTTTTCAAGACCTTTTGTTTTCACTGCTTTGATAACAACAAAAATGGAAGTCCTCTAGGTAGATATATTTTTTAAGTTTCTCCCAATGTTACCTGTTTTTTTTTTTGATCTTTTGCTTTTGCAAGGAAGTTAGACCTATACTGGTGACTGTCCAGGTACCCGTGTCCATCTGTTAGGTTCCCCTGTCACAACTGCTGAGCCATTTGCTAGTTACAACCAAAGGAGAGGAACAGGTATTGTGAAAACAAACATAGGTTCATGTTTTCATTTTGACCTAGAAACATGCACATATTCACCGACCCATGAGCATGCCTGTAGCTCAGAGCTATATTTCACATACTATATGTATAACTACATGTATTGTATGTATGTAGGTTTATGTAGTTCTTGTGGTACAGACATGCACCATCATAGTTATCATACAACAACTATTATAAATGGATATTCAAATAATAAGAGTACCCATAGCAAAAGTTATGCAAAGTAGACGTTTGAAGTGTAGTGAAGGCTATTCAGCCAAGCAGTCGTTGCTTAATCACATTCTCAGCAGACCAAGTACAATGGCTGAAGAACTTTGCAAAAAAAACCCAAAACAAAGCAAAAAAAAACCAACAAAAACAACCCAAAACTGGGGGTATCTGTCACAATATTCCCCAAAAGATGACTATTGGAAATGCTGCTTCCTGGAATAAAATTGCAGTAAGGCAGATAATTTAGATATCTAGAACAAGCCTACTGCAGATACAAGGCACAAATATTAAAATACCCTGCTTCTGTGTTTAATCAAAATGTGTTAATTTAAAATACGCATTTCAATTCCAGTCACTTCATATTGTATACATATGTACTGTAAAATAAATATAGGTCTGGTATTGTTTAATAAAAGAATAACAAAATGATTCCTGACATAATCACCTTTAAGCTTATCCCTGACCTCATATATTTTAATTATGTATAAGAGCTAGCAGATCTCCTGCGCAACAAGGAGCACTTCATTACCTGTAATTCTTATTTTATAACTTTTTTGTTTGATCTGTTCCAGGATTCATTCTGAAGAAATTCAACAGAATAAATTATCATTCTCCCCAACCATTTGACTGTAACTTTGAATATATAATGTATCCACCCATGTATATTATTTATGAAAGATTGATTATTCTTTCATCTCAATATCCCTTTTATGCCAAGAGAATTTCAGATTTAACACTCTCCTTCCCAGACACAAAGATTAGCTGTCCAAATGCGTGACTGCATCCCACATGGGCATATCAGAGCTGGCTGAAAGCTCAACTGGGTGTGTTGATGGGAGTTGCAGTTTTGCTTTTGACTCATTGTAGGCTACTGGAGATATCTCAAGGCATAGGAGAGTGAATACGTGAATGGACTTCTTTGTTCTAATCTATGCCCTAATTGATGAAAAGCAGGCTCTTAAAGCTAGATCAACATGGAATTTTAAATTAAACCTTTGGCTCTGATTTGCTTTGCTGCACCAGTTTTAAACCACTAAGTGGAGTAGTACTGAGTTGAAACTATCAAGGAAAATGGAGCTAAACAGGAACTGAAGGTATATAGCTGGAAGCCAGTTGGGTTTCACTGGGTTTGCTGTGTTTCCATAAATAGAATGAAAATAAATAAAACAGAATGTTTGAGTTGGGAAAATTCTGCATTTGCTTTTACCTCCAGGTATTGGCAAACCTGAGAGATCTGTATTTCTGAAGGACAGATGGCTTCATTACCACTTAAACTGCACTGCTGTCACTTGAGAAATATCATACCAGACACGAGTGAGATGGTGTCTCCTTATCGAACAATGGTGAGAACTTCTGTCTTGTGAATGCATTATCTTTCTTTAGACTCTTCTCAGGATGGTCTCACAGGAAAGGGTAAATGTTTTCTATTGGTACAGCTTTTCAAGCTTGCACACACACAGTTCTCAGCAGCTCAGACCAGGCATTAATTTCTGTTCCTTTCTTACAGTACTGCACCAGTTAGTGATTTTGTATGGATATAAGGAAGGAAAACTTAGGATGGTTGAGAAATCCAGGAGCACTCTTTAGCTGCGGATTGAATTGATCCATCAACCAGAAAAATCTTCATTGTGACTGCAATGTTGCCCATCCTGTAGTCTTTGTCTAGTCTGGATTGAGCTTCAGTTGTGGTTTGGTTTTTTTAATGTAGAAGTAGGTCTTACCTAAAAGACAACTTAGTGACAGTGAGGTGGGTTACATGAAGAATAGCGTCTGTTATGTGGGTCATCTAATACCCCATAGTGTCAAGTACACTTATTTGTGAGGGTTGGGGGTTTCTATAGGTACATTTTGAGTTTTCCTTCCTGTTTATTCATTTCTTTTCAGAAACTACATTTTACCTCAAAGCTGTCAAGCTTGACTGGCAAATGGATGGTTAAGGAATAGTTAATCTTGTAATTCAAGCTTAATGTTAAAGTTATCATTCAGAATACCACTATTGCTTTTTAAAAGATATAATTTGTCCTATTACATATTCCTTTATAGGCGTATGTAGAGTATATTCTACTTTTTTTAGAAAGTCTTTTTCAAGTTACTGGCAAAATAATTGGATTTTTTTGTTCTAAAGGCAGTGTGAAAACGAAAATGAAAGATAGATCCTATTCCTAAATGACAACTTTTAAGATATAAATAATATAAATGTCATAAGGAAACATATTTAGCAAATGGTGGATTAAACCTATGATTTAGAGTTATGGTACCAAAATATTTTCATCTTATGCATTTTTGGAAGGGAGAAGGTTCTTTTGGTCAAAATAACTCTTGACAGAAAGCTGAAAGGCTACTGCAGGTTTTGGTTAAAAATGAATCAAAAAGTTTCACCTAAACTTGGTTTTACATTTTGTGATAAAAACATGTTGTCAGGTTGTCCAATAAGGTTATCTTTTGAAATGTGTTTTCTAAGTAATAAGTAGGGTAGAAATTATTCAGTCAGCACCCTGTCAAGGACTGTATGATTCCCACTGGCATTTTGGAAGATAACACGTGCAAACTAAGGCTATAATTCTGTAAAGATACCATATTCTCAGGTTTATGCACAAAATCAGCCGCAGTAACTTCCATGGGACTACATTGGAAATAACTCTGTTTGCTAGCTGCTTTGCTGCAAGAAGTAGTAAAACTCACTCCCATAAAAGCTCTCTGTATGGCTTAATTCC
>NW_010208861.1:153233-154468 GCF_000695765.1 Mesitornis unicolor | reverse complement strand
CTGCTGATTCTAAGAGCCATATTCTTATCAATAAAAGAGATAGGAATACGCTACAATTTGGTAGTCTGCATGCTCACTTGGAGCTCAAAGGAACAGATTTTCTTTCCAAACCTGCCAAGTATTTGTTGATTGACCGTAGTGACTTCAGCTCACAGCGCCTCAGTTTCTTCCTCTTTAAAACTGCTCTTAACACCTCCTGTGCAAAACCACAGAGAACACCATCTGCAATGTGTATTGGTTTTTCAACAGCAGATATTTCAAGAACATCTGTAATATTAATAGCTGCTGTCACAGAGAATATAACAGTATTACACTACAAGGCTATGCATTTATCTTGCATATTTAAATTGCAGCAAATGTGTGTGTCCCTGATGAGCAGATTGTCCACTACTGAGATTGGTTTGGATCTAACTTGGTATAGCTGTTGTTGTGCAAACCTTTCAATGCTTTTTATATTTTTGTATTTTATGTCCCTTGGTTTCCTTATTCCACCAGTCTAGAGAGCTCTGTCTCAGTTCTGTGCCCAGTCATCTAATTTTCCTTACTTATTTTGGTTATTTACTTTGAGCGGGCAAGGGGGCAGAGAGGAAGGAATAGTTTGGGCTTTTTTCTGAGATTTCTACCCTATTGAAATTCTTACAGCTTTTTCCAAAAACAAGAATATTCCTCTTTCTTTTTGCTTCATGCAATGCAGTTGGCTACTCATATGAAGAGTTTTCTGAGTGAGATTTACAGTGTAAACCAAAGGAAGTCAGTCCCTTTATTAGTAACACCTCTGCATGACTTAATCTGATTCACCGGAGTTAAACTTAGCTGAAGAGGTTTGTGGCTAGAGGCTATTATTCCTCCATCACAGAGAGTTTCTGAATTGCAGTATTTGACATTGCTGGCTGGGGATCTTGTCTTCAGCAAACACGGTTGATGCTCAGACATAGGCTTTTGGCTGGCTGTACTGTTCCCATCTGTTTCCATGGCATTGTTCCTGCTCACAAGGTGATGTGCCAGTTCTAATAGGGTAGAAGTGCCAAGTATAGATTAGTTTGGATAGGTGGGCTCATTAATGCTATAAAAGCCCTGTCTTATGCAAGAATTACCTTAATGTCATGCATGCATTGTGCTTTTTCCATTTGTTCTTGCTAGTTTTCCTCTGTACTTTGCTTTTTCCTCCTAAAGGCTGCTCTCTCAAACACTCTGAAGTCAAGGATGCCCCCAGGCATTTGTCTGCCTCCACTGGC
>NW_010208861.1:150498-153202 GCF_000695765.1 Mesitornis unicolor | reverse complement strand
GAACCGGCGACTGTGTCTTAATCTGGTTTCAGTGAGTTATTTCATTTGGTTTAAGAACTAACCAAGAACTCTGTGGTCGATCGTTATATCACGTCCTGTTAGTTCTTTGTATATCACACTACTTCTCTTACTGCATGATCATTGTTCTATTTCTTAGATAAATATTGCACTACCGTGCATTTAGTTATTCAAAGAGTAACATTTTAAGTAACTCTGTAAGTAAAGGGCTTTCTTTTCATGTTTATAATTAAATTGATGTCATTGTTCTAGGGTCCTGGAGCCATTCTAATTGATCCTGAAGCTCTTAAGGTTAAAAGTTCCCTTCTTTCAGAGATATCCAGGTAATTAATAATTTATCTGTTACTCTTCTAATAAACATTTCTTTTTGAACTTGTCTTATCTTCCAGGGGAAAAGGCAGTTAACAATGAGAAAAAAATATATTTGCAGTCTTAGGCTCTTTTGTCTGCTTTTTTCTAATGTACTTTCCAGTCTATCTATCCTTTTGGCAAAGCCTGAAGAATTTTCCATTTTTGCTCCACTTTCACTAAAGTTTGTCAGTATGATATTAGATAGCTGTGCTAAAGATGTGTAGCTCAAATTTAGAGCTACTTAGACATATTCTCAAGCTGCTTGTAAGGTCTCCTGCCATTGTGGTAGCACTGGTGCAGCCTTCAGTAGTGTTTTAACTAAGACCGTGAGACCGAAAAATCGGTGAGGATAGTGTAATTGTTAAAAAAGAGAAATTGTTATAGAAAAATGATATCATTTACTGCAGAAGGAAAGTGAACTTGCTCCATGGAAAATGAGCTGTATACCAGTAGAGCAAGAAAGGAGACTATGCAGTTGCTCAGATTATATTCATTTGCTGTAGCTCAGTATCTCTGCCTCACATCCTGTTAATGTCTGTCTCTGTCTCTTAATTTTATTCTTCTACAGATATTTTTAAATTACCTTTTCTTCATCCTCTCCATTCAAAATTAATGACTGAATAATTATTAATTATAAATTAGCATACCTGAAGAGGAAGAGACCGGCACTAAAACTTCTCAGACTGAAGTAAACCCAAGGCTTGATCACTTACCCACAGCATTCCTGGAGATTTCTAGTTGGGTGCCACAGTTTTCAGCAAGGAGAAATGCAGACTGTACCCTTTAAAAACCCAGTTTCTCTGTTAGACTTTTGTGCACATGGAGAAAAAGAGCATTTTCCCAAGATACCACACGTGCTTCAGGGGTTAACAGAGATGATGACAAGACCAGGAACAGACTCCAATGTTCCTTTCCAGCTTAACTCTGCAAGTAAAGCTAGACCAGCAAACTTGGGCTCAAGAACACGTTTTTCCTCAGTCCTTTATACATCAAGGGATTAGCTACTCAACTTATAACGAACCAACTATCTTAGCTGAGTAATATACAAAATTGCAGAGTCTGTTGTTCAGTTATGGGCCTTTATGGATGCAAAAGACAGTAGCCTGTCAGCCATGAATGCTTTTGGATATTTGAGCCAGGTGTTAGCACTCATCTCGGAGGGCATTTTTTAGTTTTATAACCTTTGTCAGGAGCATTGAGAAAGTGGGACTCAGCTAAAATAAATGGGGAGGATGGATTGGCTGGTTTGCTCAGACACAGAGGCAATGGCAAATCTCAGTTCTTTGACCCTTCTGGCTTTCTTTTTTCTGCGCAGTATTATCTGTGTGCAGTGTACAATAGCCTGAACCAGTATTTGATCAGATGCAAAGGCGGGTGAAAACTGAAAGAAGTCTGGTTTAACTTCAAAAATCAGAACCTCTAAAGCTAAGTGTCAATTAACAGCATGTAGAATAAGTAATGAGTTGAGAAGGAATTTTAAGCAGCTTTGTTGCACACAGATTTCTTCCGAGTTACGCACGGGCTAGCTGACAGGTATCTCCTCTGCTGAGCTTTTCAGATGTCATGCAGGAATTTATTGATAGGTCATATGCACACTCACTTATAAATAACTAATATGTTCTCTGGGAGGAATTGTGAACGATCAACAAAACACAATGTCAAGTACCGCATTTCTTTAATAAAACTCTTGATATGCCTCATGGAGTATTGAGTGCTTAAAGAAGTCCTGTTGCTCTTTCAGCAGCAGAAGAAATTGCTCATGTCATTTGCTCTTAATTTTTATGCCTACTGTGACATTGCAGGGTTTTTTGATCCTAAGCTGTTTTTTCAATTTATAATATAACAATATATTATTATTAAATTATTGGAATTGTTAATTATGGTAAGAGAGAAATGGCTCACAGAATACCATCTGAGCACTGCGTGCACAGTAGGATAAAATAAATAAGAGTTCTTAAATGTATCCTTCAGTTCCTGCACAAAATGTGCAATTCACATCAGTTTGCATTTGCATAGTACCCTTTAAATAATACCAGTTTAAGGACTTTCAGTTAATAGCTCTTGTGTTATGCATCTCAAACACTTTCTGTTGAGGATATTGTCATTTGGTCACCTTTAATACCTGCCAAACAGAGATGAGAATGAAGAAACAGTTGACAAGCCAACTGATGCAGCACCGAAAAATTATTTTTAAGTGGCACATCCTGCATTTAAAAGTGTATGAAATTCAGGTTAAATGCAGAAGAAATCCAATATATTGCCACTCATTGAGAAATTATAAATACCAAACAGTTTTGATAATTTTATCTTAGCCATCAAAATATAGAGTTCCTAT
>NW_010208861.1:68836-150467 GCF_000695765.1 Mesitornis unicolor | reverse complement strand
AGGAATATGGGAATAGCCTTTCATTTCCCTAAGTGATGAAATTGGGAAACTCAGTACTCAAAATAGCCTATAGGGTTGTGGTTTTTTTCGTTTGGCAACTGAGAAAATTTTATTTTTATTTATTCTATCATAATTTCATGCTGGTGGATAGCAATTACATGACAAGGCGGTAGCCTTAGCAGAAACCTCAGTACGTATGTTTAGGATGACTATGTTAATATAGTGAAAAATGCCAGTGGAACGCTGTATGGCTTTATTAAGCAATAATAAATGAGTAACAAAGTCTTCTGAGTCAAGGTGATGATTGTAATACATATTTTCACTGAAATACTTCTCTCTGGGTAGTAGGATGTCAAATGTGTAGCTGTAGAATAGTAGAGCATCTAAGACATTAAATATTTGAAGTTGGAATTCTAAAAATAGGTGGATTGAAAATCTCTGGCAATTTCAAGCAAAGAGTACAGAATGGGCCACTCTGTAGCCCCTGTATGTATCTCGTGTGATCTTTTCCAGTGCCTCTTATGGTTTTAATAGCACATTCCATCCTTCTAAAACATTTGGAGATCTCTTAGGGAAATAAATCCATTATTTTTATTTACTTGATTGTATTTTAACATTTACATCCATAAGGATCTACTTCAAACTGGTATGAGTACTTAACTTTAGTCTCTAAATGGCTATCAGAATATGTAGAATAGAGTATCAGTAAATATAGAATATCATTCCCTTCTAATAACTTTTGTGCTGTATATGTGAATCAAAAAGTCAAATAACAGATTTCATTTTCATCACAACATGATTTTGCTGTCTGACATTAATACAAGGTCAAATAAACATCGCATGGGAAGGAAATAAATCCAAATTTGAAGTCTGAAAGGGCAGTCATATTTCTTGAATGCTCTGAATGTCAGCTTTTTGATGGAAAACTAATACAATAGCAAGGGGTGTGTACATATGCCAGGTTGAGTTGTCTTTTGTATTCGTATCAAACTTTAATTTCTTTGAATCCTTTGTGTTTCCCATTCATCAGCATCTTATGGCATTTATAACGTTTCTCTTAAACTGCAGCAAATGAAAGGCTCTGAAAGGTCAGACATTCTTTACCATTTAAAATAAAATAAAGGTAAGTTAATAGATATTATTTAATAAAATAGAAATTGATGTTTCCCATACATGTGTTGTTAAAGATGAACTTCTCTTTGAATTTTGGTTCCTTATATTGTCTCGCAGATTTTAAGTTCTTCTGACAAAATATTACACTAAGTGTTCCAGTAATAAATAACTTTATATAAAAAAACAACCTAGGCTCCATTGTGCCCTGTGACTATAATGGTAAAGTTATCATTCAAAGGCAGCCACATTAATACAGTCATCCTGTGACCTACATGTACTGGAAAATGAAACATAACGTTAAAAATAAGAACAGTAAATTAATATTTCATTCAATAGCTGAGAATAGGCAAAATTCTCTCACTTCTTTTGCAATGTTAGGCTTTTGTTTCATTTTATTTATTATGTATGGTAATAATAAGTAAACATGAACTTCACTGGAAGGTTTCCCAGTAAGATTTTGGTTTAGGATTATTTTGAGGGTGTCCAGAGTTATTTCTGAAAAAAAAGCTGAGACTGCTACTCTTACTTGCCAAAATGGGTCATAATATTCAGCAAATTTAGATGATGTTCTTTATACGGTTACCTTATAATGGCCTGAATTTTCTATACCCACTGATGAACTGCAATGAGAGATTTTTTTTTATCTTGTTACCTTGTTCCTAAAGAGCTTAGGGCATATTTTTCTGCACCCTGAGAAACAATTTTCTTTTAAATAATCCTCCTAGAATGAACTAATGTGTTCATTATAAGCATCTGCTGTTAGCAAATAAAATAAGGGAAAAGTTATCAAGAGGAAAAGTAATAAAAACTGTGAGGAGTTTAAAAAGACCATGCCCTGTTCTGGTATCTTCAGCACTCTTACTGCGTACAGGTTAGGTGTTACATAGGGCACTGCTTTTTCCATTTCAAGATCCAAAATACACATTAATTGAGCATGCAACTGAGCATTCTAAGATGAAAGTCTCTAAATGATTTTTCCTAAATTTGGAGAAAATCTATAATTTAGTAGGAAAGAGAATTTAGTTCTGCAACTCTGATCTTCAGCAGATATTAGAACCAGTGAGGTATTTGAAGAAAACAATACATCGAATTTTCTGTAAGTTCTTTTAAAATGCAGAGCAATTATGCCTGAAAAAATGAAAGTACTTTGACATAGACAATCTAGCAGGCAAAAACATTTCCCAACACAGAAAAACGTTAGTCCCAATTCTCAGGTGAGCCAAATAAAAGCTGGGAGCACAAAGGAGCTGTTGAAGCTGCCCCCAGCCCAGAGCAGCCTGGCAGTGTGTGAGCCGGAGGTATCAGCTGCTCCTTGTCAAGGGATCAGCATTACGAATCCCACTGTTCTGTGCTGATGCTCAACACTGCCTCACACTTGCAGGTTAGGCCGTAGAGTAACAAGGAAGGGGACTCTGGAGAATGTTAGCTTTAAGGTTTTGGCATAGAGCAATGCTATTTTTAAAAGTAGATAATATGTGGAACCATCTATTTCTAATTTCAGTTGGCGTGCTTTAAAAAAAACTAAAATTCATATAGGAATTTATATTGCCTTTGCGATTTTTTTTTCTAATTAGATATTCAATACTTTTAATTGTTTTCATTGTTCTAAAAGCAGAGAAACAACTGTGAGTGGAAAGAAAATCTTTGCAATCCCTAGTTATTTCTTTAAATAAAGACCTAGATAGAAGGGATTTAATCTCATCCTCTTTCATTATTGCCTGTGAAATGAGGTGAGAATGTTTAATCCTCATACTTTTACCAGTGGCTCAGTCAGGACACTGTGCAAGAGCCAATTGTTACAGTAATTGAATTTCAGCAAAATTTATGAATACTCTTCAATAATACCAAGTTTATTGAAATCTAAAAATAAAGAAACAGAATACTATTCTGAATTATGACTTAAGAAAGAATTGCAATATGTACAACTTGGAGCACCATTATTACTAAAGAAAACATAGTGTACTTCACAGGAAATTAGTTTTATAAGAATTTGTGCCATTGTGAAATGTTAATGCAGGTGATCATTTGTAAGGAATATTTCCCAAAATTTATCTTCAGTGCATTATCCAAAACATTAAAGGAAGATCAGTGGAGATTTCCATAGCATCATCGTGGCAGTGAACAAGGGAAACTGAAGGTGGAACATTAAACCCTTTCTATAATAATCATCTTGTGGCGAGGGGCTGGACAGTTCATTGTGCTCATATACAAGAAGAAAGTTGAACATCCTGAAGAAATATGCAGTGGTTTACATACAGCCACTTGTTATTGTTACCTGTTGTGTATGGATTTACAGAGCTGGAAGAAGGAAGGAGAGAGTAATGAAAGGCTGTAAGGACATGTAGGATCAGCAGATGGTGTGGATGATCTTGATGAGAGGAGTGACTGGAAGGTGAGCCAGTTAGGGAATCTATCTCTGCATTCTCCTTGCACCCCATTTACTCTCCTGTTCTCTTTTCTCTGTATAGTACTTTTCTCTTTCTTATACCCTGCTTCTCCGTGCCACCTTTCCAGATTAAAGTCTAGATATTGGCAACTGTATCTCTTTGGTGACTTTAAGAAATGCAGCTGTCTTTCAGTACAATGTCAATTGCAATGAAATTTCAAGTGGCCAGGTTGATTCTTTCCTTAAAGTATTAGATTAATTTCTCCTAGAACAAAAAACTGGGTTCTAACTCAGGAATAATAAAAAGATGCTTAAAATAAAAGTAGAATGAGCAGAGTAGGAAGAAGGAAAGCAGAAGAAAGTTTCTAACAAAGAGAACCAAGGCTATGGCTGAGGCAATAGTGCAGGGTTGCTTTGTCCCAGCAGCCTGGTCATCTGTGAAGCAAGCAGGATTATTGGTAATTTCCTCACATTTCAATTGTCCTCTTCTGTAAATCTTTGGTGTTCAAGAATGTAAGGGGACTTCTGCTTTTATTCAGAGGCAGAAGCAGCTGTTTGATGCTGTTTCTGGAGGCTGCTTTGCAGATTTGGACAGTCACTCTCTAATAGACTTACTTTTAACATCATCACAGAGTTGAGCTGTACTCCCATTTCACAAAATTTGTGAAGCCTGCCAGTTAGATCTGTGACTGGTGCAGACTAAGGCGGTATGATACAGCTGATTCCAAAGGGAAATGAATGTGAAAGTTCAGATTGGTATAGTTTGAGTCTTCCTGGCTGAATTCTCAGGGAGACAGTACTGAACTCATTTGCATCTAGACATCTAGATTTGCAATGACATAGGTTATAAAGCATGTTCTTTAAGAAAACTGAAGTTCAGGGGGTTTTGGAAAGCCAGAAGAATCTGACAGCCCATAAATCCATGAAGTACACGCAGTTTGGATTCACTCATAAGTTTGCTTCATTCAAGAGTTCTACTCCTCCTTGGATGGAAAGGTTGATCCACAAACCTGAATTTTAACATAAAAATGTAATCAATTCCTACAAAACAATTATACTGAAAAGTCTAAATCAAATAATGAGGATGGGTAGAAGTAAATGTAGACTTTGGGGTTTTGTTTAAGTCAACAAATATTGGAAAGAGAAAATTAGAAAATGTGCATTATACAATGGTAATCAGTGTCTTCCCAGTCATTGCTTGTGGCAGGACTCAAGTAGAAGCTGAATCATTATTATCTCATCTAATTGATTACCTATACTCTTATACTGTAACAATTACCTATGAAATAATTGACCTTTTTCAGTAGAACAACCTGAGGTACTTGTTATGTCAATAAAATGTAGTATGATATCAAGTCTGATTTTGTTTCCAGTCTACAATCTTAAATTTAAGCGCTAAATATACTAATGTTAGAAGATAATTTCAAGGACTTGACAGAAATGACCAGGACTATCGTTAAACTATCATAGTAAGATAGTTTGCAGCAGTGAGCTTTTTGAAAATGGGCACCACTGAGCACATGATGATTTGGTTTATCAAGGACCATAAGCGGTTCAGTAAAGAATTACCTCTTGATTTTGGCATGTTTAGAAGAAATGTCAGGAGAAATCTGTCTTTAGAACATTTAACATTACCATAATCTTTCCTCTGCTGTACCAGAGGAATTAACAGTCATGTTATGAGGACTCAGAGGATTTAATCTGTTATGGGTATCTTTTCAGTGGGCTGAACTGGTAGCTTCTGCTCCAAGATTGAATCATGATGCTGAGCATTTGCACTTCACTGTTCCGTTTAGCCAGAGGTTCTGATAGAAAGTCCATTGGTCTTTCAGCAGTAGGTCCAGACCATAAAGGACATAAAGCCAAACTGTACTGGGAGACGGCTGCTACAGTTCTTAAGTCCACCTCAAGTTCAAGTCCTCATCCAAAAGCCCGATTCATTTGTGAACTGCTTACATTCAAGTTGCTAACACAAAAATCTAAATGCTCTCCTGTGCGCATTGCCTGGAGGATGGAGTGCGTTCTCGTTAATATAGCAGTGTCACCTATGATTGCATTGATGGAAATGATTTACAGAGGATTAGGAAATCTTGTTCTGTTTTACCAATAAACAGTGTTACATTATCATATTTCAATAGCTAATTCTATTGCTGTGACTTTTCTCTTGAAAATTAACATGATTTTCAGAGGGAAAATAATTACATGTCATTCATAATCCATTAACTAGATAAAAAAATAAAATTGGGTGCTTATTTTCAGAGGGAGAAGTCTAGAGTATCTACACTTCCCTCATGTGGTACGTTAGTGTACAGGCTTCTAGTAACCTTATTAATCAAATGCAATCTGGTAGCTCACATTCCTCTTATTTGAATGGAATTACTTAGAAGCATCAGAAATAGACTTTAAGAAAAGGAGCTTTATTTGAAGACTGTTGCCAGTATTATTCTGGTGAGTGCTGGAGGAGTTTAGACACAGCTACTGTGATTTGGCCAGAAAAGAAAGTTGGAGCACGCGAACCCGGACACATTTTTTTGTGCCATAGAAGCAAATAAGCACTAAAAAATACAAACAAAGTCACTCATTTTTGCCCCTTATACAGACATTTTCATCAATAAATCTGAGATGTGTTTTGCAGAAAATATCATCAGTCTCATTTTCCAGGTCAGGAAGCTGAAGCACTAGAAAGGCAAGAGATCTGCTTGTGTTTAGACAGAGGCAATTGCAACGCTGCTTTGAGATCTCGATGTCAGTCTGTTCCTGAACTGCTTGACTTTGCTGTCACCGCAGGAATACAGGCTACTTCTAAAGACACTACAGTAGTTACTGGGCATTTTTTGTCAGGGACAACTTCCTTTCTTTCTTTCTTTCTTCATGTTTTTCTTTTCCAGCTCCCAAACACTTTAGGAGGCAATAGCTTTTTATACTCTTTTTTTTTTTTTTAAATCTAAATTGGGCAGGCAAATTTAATGATTTTTAAAATACGCGTGTTGTTTTTAAGTAGCACTTGCCAAAGAACCATTAGAGCTATGATTAATTCCTTCTGTGACAGGGAAAAGAAAAAAAAAGAAAAAGAAAATAAGCCATGAAAAAGCTGCAAGGCTTTTAAGTATGAATAATTTGCTGATGGTCTAGGAAGGGATTACAGTGCTGAATATACATCTCTATAAATATTAAAACAGATTTTTTTTAACAAACTATACTTTAGGACATGCTTACAGCAGCTAAAATAGCTATAGAATTGAGTTTTATTCCTATCTTCTGTCAACTTTCAAGAAATTGATGTTTCAGAAGAGCCATCATGCCAAGATATTTAAATCAATCTAACCTACTTTAATTTTAATCTTCAGAAATCAGTCAGAATTCAATTGGTTTCCGACTTCAAGTTGAAAGGCTTATATAATTCTAGATTATTATTCAATGCTACATTTCAACTGAAGTTCTGAATTTGTTGGAGATCTGACTACTGCTCTGCATGGCACTTTCTCCACTCCTTATAGAGGAGTGCAGTCCTCTAATTTAAGTGTATCACTTAGTATTTTAGTTTTCCTCTGTGAAGGCCTGACCCACTGAGGTTGATGCAAATATGAACATTGTTAGCAGCAGACTTTGATCCTTCTAGGCTTATACCATATTTACAATGGTATTGTAAATAGAGCAGTGTAGAAGCAATGATAGGAATTTTGTGGGATTTTCTTGCAAAGAGATACAATCTGTGATAGCAAGCATGCAAGAGTTACAAAGTAGGAGAAAAACCGTCACTATTGGTGTTTAGATGATAGTGTGTGTCACAAAGCAGAACAAATGTCTGGGTATATATTGTAAGAGGGTGTTAGCTTCTACCACATAATACCAATTTACAGCATGCATTTTGATTTGGAACAGACAGATGTGGTGGGGATTTTTTCCTTAATACTTGAGATGCTTTGCTTCCGTAACTTCAATTGCTGATACTTCTCTGTCCTTCAGAAGTGAGACTTCTGCCTTTAAAATAATGCAAGACTTAATGTGCGAATAGTTCTTGCTTTGGAGTTTGACTACGGCTGTGAATATGTGTGAGGACTGAAACAGAAAGGCAGAAGAGCTGTCTTTATTGCTGAATTGTGCTGTTCTTGTGATTTCTGAACACTGAAGTAGGTTGTTGTCTCTCGCAGCTAGCTGTGGGGTCTGTTAGGTACATAAACAAATTTTAACTACAGCTATGTGGCCCAAAGCTGGGTTTGTGATACCTATTGTTTCTAGACAGTGTGACAAACACTTTTTAAATCATTTACCCATTTTCATCACCTGTCTCCCTTGGAAAGAAGTTTTCTTTTCAAGTAAAGTTATTATTAAAAATAGGGCATTTTATCCCACTGCCTATAACAGCACCATATGGATCATTAAGGCCTACAAATGTTTCAAGTAAGGCTCCTGAGGAGAGTACACGTCGACTTTCACACTCACTGCATAGACATTACTCCTGGAATATGACCATACTGGGGATTAGTTTGTGAAGAACAGAACTCTACAATGAAAGAGCTATTAAATGGCCTGCAATCGACTGCAAGCCAACACAGATGTGCTCACTTGATAAAAGTAGGTTTATTTAAGAGACAAATTACAATAGTTCATTATGGAGAGGAAAAAAAACATTAACACGACAGTATCTGATGCAAAGTCCCATTGCACTGCAAATCGCAGGCTGGATAAATCAACGTGATTGCAAAGTTCATCTTCTTGTGGCTCACAGACACACTCTGGGATGTATGCTGCTGTAAGGAAGGCAAGTGGGATTTGCTGTGAAACTTGTGGGTTTAATGCAGCTGTTGGCAAGAGGTTGCTATGCAGATTCCCAGTATCCAGCACCCTTTCAATTTCCTGGCCATTTTCACCTTTGTTACTGAGCTTCCCATCATCTCTGTTGCTGCTGTTTTCTGAAATTTTCCTAATACAGACTGTGCGCTTGTTGTTTAACCAGTATGGGTGTTATTTTGTGTTATTTCTTCCATCTTAGTCCCTCAGGCTCCCCAGCATTTGCTTAGTGTTCTGTGTCCTAGCTAACGCAAAGCTGGAAATCTCACATAAACCAAGTACCAGTGTGATCCGGGCTATAGCCATCCTCTTTAATCAATTAATCTCCAGGTATATGAATTAAGCTTTCTGAATTTTGTAAGCAGCTGGAAGAACATTCACTCAGCATGCCATAAAGTAAATAAAGGCTAAATACAGTGTTGGTATTCTGTAGGGTTTGGATATTGCACTTGTTAATTATGCTGATTTCATGACATTCAGAAGAACTGAAGCTTTGCTAGTAAAGGCAGAGCATGCAGAATAATCTATTAATTTGGACTATTTAATAGAAAAAATTCAATATCTGCAAGAAAGACAAAATGTAATTACTAGCATATAGCAATACTCAGCCATTGAGATAAAATCATGGGAAGCACGTCAACATTTTCATTTTTTAAAAGTATTAAAAAGTGCAAAATAGTAGCTGTTTGCCCTAAGAATTTCAGCTGGGTTTAAAATAGAATGCAAGTCTGATGTTAAGTGCATGGAATTTAATAGAGTAGTTCCATGAATTTTGATGGCACCTCAATTGAGTTTTACCTGTGTGTTGTACAGTCAGTAATCAAAAATTTGGAGCTACATATTTCACAGTATGCTGAAAGCTGCATACATGAGTGCATAACAACTGCAAATGCACCTCTCCCCCCCACGGTGAATATTCTAAGGTAACTCCTTCATGCCAATAGAAAAAACTGGCAGAAGATTTCTGGGGCTTTCAGCTAAAATTATAGGAGTGAAAGATTTTGAAGAAATTACCTACATATTTATTTCACACTCAAAATACAGCTTATTCATTCCATCTCCACCCTCTGCATACAATCTCAGTACATAATATATAGTGGCTTTTGAAAGTGGAAAACTGACTTGATAAACAGGTGCACCACAGATGAAGGCTGTTATGTGTCTTCAGTTTTGTGTGTTAGATCTCTTAATCATGATTCATGGTACTTGATAACCTGTAGTTAGGTATTATCATAATCAGGTAGGATTTTGTCATAGATCTATGTACAAATTATGTTAAATAATTGTTTTGAAATCACATCTAATCATGAGAAACAGTGTCCTGGATAATACTTCAAAGGGAGTTCAGGCTACGGCCCTTGCAGCTACCAAATTGCTAGTTTTTCCTGTACCTAAAGAAATTCCATCACCTGAAAACATGAAGGCCATACAGGCCTGATGAACTTGCAGATTATCCATGCAGAAAATACTGAATTCATACTTAAACAGGAGAGATTATTTTATTTTATCTTTTCAGCTGTAGCATTTTTCTTGCTGAAGAAGTTGGCAAGACCATGAAAAGCACAGTACAGATCGGACTGCTGGGCTGGGGCTGTGTTAAAAATGACAGTACATAAGCTCAGCAAAAGGCAGCAGAAATGAATAAAAAGGTCCTACCGTGCAAATAACCCTGTGTTTTTAATGAGTCGGTATTTCTGAATGATTAATTTAGAAAATAAGTTTAATGGCTTTTTCCTGCATCCAGAATAGTATCAAAAGGAACCCTATTTTGTTCACATTTGTCTATTATTCATAAGTAAATGCTCCCCTGAGATTGGTCACTGTTTGTTCTTTCAAATGTTTGCTGTGATTTTTCCACTGAATGATATTATGTTTGCACTGGTTTGGATGAGTGCTCAGGAAGCCCAGCTGTGTGTATTCAAATACAACTTTTTCTCTTAAAGAACCATGCCCATCTCTTCTACATGGCCTCTTCAGGTATCCTTCCATCTTTTGATTTTCCTTCTCAGATGTGAGGGTTACAAAATTATACACCATTCCAGAGTACAATGTACTCTGCAACTTTGAAACCACCCTATGGGTAACTTTTGGAAATCCTCAGTATCACCCAATTCTAGCAGTTCAAACATTGCACCTTTGATTGTATTTTCAAACTATTTACAATGAAATGACTACAAACATAAAGTTGATATTTTGAGAGATGTTTTCTTGTTTTCTACATATGCATATTTGTAGGGGCTCTTTCTTCATTGTGGTCTTTAGTTTCACTCTAGAACAAGGTATATTTTTTAAACAGGTTTATTTCATGACTACAACACTGTGATCTGGGGACATCCCATAAAGCATTTTTAAACAATTCCCAATTATTCCAACCTACTACCCACTTTCTCATAGTCCTTTTTTCTTTGCCTTCTTCGAAGAAGGTAGCTGTTTACACATAGAAGCTTTCTTATAAGACAATAGGCTTTTTCAAATCTTTTTTCATCAATTTTTTATTGGAGGGTGCTTTTTCACAAGCCAAGTAGATTTGTTTTATGGGACTTTTATAGAGCAATTACTATTGTGAGGGGCTTTCACTGTGCAATTAAGACAAATGTTCTGCCACATTTGTTAATTACTGGAACACTGAAAACACCAAACAAAACAAAGCACTCAGTCTTGAAAATAATTGAAGAATCACTTAAGCTAGAGCACCCTGCATTGGAAAATGTAAGGTGCTAACAAGCAGGCTGAACAGATATTATCTGTATTATTTCCTTCTATAACAGACCATGTCAAAATGAAGATATTGGAGATGCTGTTTACCTCGAAGTACATTCTGCTTCTGAAAAAGGCTACTTCTCAGTAAAAATTCATGAGGTTTGTAACGACGACTTTATCGTTAAAAGATGTAGTTTCTGTGATAAGGTGGCTCAGAGAAAGGCATCAGACATATGGACCTTTCTTTCACATACTTCAAATTTATCCCAAAGCTGTTGACCTAATACTCTCACTGAGTCGAGCCTCTATCTTCAAATCGCAAATGAGACTGCTTCACACCTTCATTTGTCTCAACGAAAGCCAAAACAGGTGAGTTGTCTCTCCCTACTCTAGTGGTTATTGTGATACCATGAAAAGTTTACGAATGCCAAATTTCAAGTTCCTGAAGTTGACAGTCAGAATATATTCCATATTTCACACCAGCGGTGATTATCAAATCTACAGTAATTATAAAATCAGCTTGCCTCACAGGATTGCTGTGAAGATTTTCAGTCTTTATGCCATCCTTTGTCCATGCGGTTCATCGCAGTGCCTGTGCACCACTTAATGTTTAATGTATTTACAAGTCACAGGTCGTTTTAACTTCCTGCATTTTAACTTACTAGGTAGGGAAGCAGTGTTAAACCCAATACAGAGGGGGTAACTGAAGTGTAAGGAATCTGCAGTGGGACAATTGAAGTCTGCTGTCTGAAAGCTGTCCCTCCAACCGCTGCAGATTCTGAGGCTCTGGTGAGTCTATATAAATGTTATGTGAGATTTTAATTATAAAAACTGTTTTAGTTAATAGGAAGCTGGGTTTCTTTCTCAGGTTTCAGACAGGAGAAATAGTGAAAAGGTATTTCTTTGTGAGCAGTAATCCCTTACAAGCTTTTCTCTCTACTGTTTTGCTTCTCTCCTTGCTCCTCATTAGCTGCATTAGGCAACATAATCCCATTATGGAAATTAATTGATGAACTAGGAGACATCCTCCCCAAGCAACACCTTCTCTAAAGAGTTGAAGAAGAGGGGAAGACATCGTCTTATTCCTATTTCCAGTCAATCAGTATAGGAATGTGAGCAATCAGTGACCCAAGCTATATTATAGTAAGAGAATTAGAACTGAAACTATAGTGTTCAGAAAATCCATTTTCAGGGTTTAGGAATAATTCTTCCCTGATGACTCCCAGTTTTCAAGGCTTGTTTGTCTGATAACAATGAGAAAATTCACTCTTGTGTTGCATAATAGAGTGCCAAAGTATACAGCACATCCAAAAAAATCATTTCAGTACCGAAATCATGTGTCAAATGCTATAATATCTATCTTACACAGCTGAACAAATTTGCCAATCTTTTAGTAGAATATGATAATGGTGATGAACGCATTGACAAGATGACATGTGCTCCAGTGGCAAGCAATATTTCAGAGAGGGATTTTCTTTCTAAAACAAAGTATGAGATCACAATCAACCCTGTGAATAAATTGCTGCATAGGAATGAAGGAGGATTCTTGATGATCATCTGTCAAACATTCTTCATCACGTAATGGTTAATCCTGTGGCAAACAGCCTGACTGAGAAGCTATGTATTTCTGTGTCTGCTATGGACCACGACTGCTCTAATGAAGTTTTTAGTGTAGACAAGATTATACTGCAGTGCTTGAAATTTTCAATTCCTACTGGACTGAAACAAAAAACCTGCAGATAAAAAACTTGCTTATTGGAAAGTGCTGATGTTTTCTTTTTCAAGCAAAATAAACCACAGTACTTTAATCTTACGCAATTTCTAACTGAAAAAAAAATTCCCTTTCTGGCTTACCTGATGTAGCCTAGCTGTGTTCCGGTCGTGCACGTTTTTGGCTTTACCAGACACCAGCCCTGGTCTGTATGAATGAGGAACGAGTGGAGCATCGGTCCCATTGCAGCATGTAATGACCTTCAGTGACAAGTTAATCTGGAGACAGTGTAAGAAAAGAGAAAGTTACTTGGTGGCTAAAACATGGAGATTAAAACATCATGGCCTGAGCTACTACCCCTAGACTATTCTAGGGTGGTCCTCGGAGTTTGTGCTCCAAACTAAGTCATTGTAAACTCTTAAAGCATATTTCTTCTCTCTGAAAATGCCTCCCCCTCAAGGTAGTGCATAGACTTTGGGAATAAACTTGGGATGGGATTTTGAAGGCTATGGATAGAATTGATTCTCCAGCTGCCTTACATTGGGGATCGCTGTGTGGATGGATTTGATTCCAATCAAGAAGCTGTGGGATCTGTTTATTGTAAGGATCTAAACCTCTCAAGTTTAATTACCATTTTATTATCATAAAATCTTTACTAAGAAGGGGAAATCAAATCAATAGATTCATCACAGATGACACCACCTAGACATCTTAATAGAGTATGTTGTTTTATTAAGTTTTTCTGTCAATCCATAATTCTGTATAGTGAGAACTACTCATTTGTGCATCATTGAAATAAGTGACTGTTAAATGAGAAACAACTTGAGACCCACTTTCATTTGCATTTAGCAAGCCAAGCTGTTGTTTTTCACATAATTTATTAAATGAGTTTCAGAAAGATAGACACATTTTGATATTGCAGGAAAATACTTGTGATTCATCTCCTGTTGTCTTTTCTCACAGATTCCAGAGGAAAAATCCTATATGTTACATTTATAAAAATCTATCTGTAAAGACTGAGAGGAGAGCAGGGTAAAATATTTGCAAAGCAGCTTCTCTGTGGGCTAAGTGATGTGAAAGTAGCCCTGCTTCAGGTTTTATTACATGAGAGAAATTAATTGCAAAATATTAATCAAAATGCTTGTTGAACTAAAAGAAAATGCATTGTAAATCAGATATTTAATATTTTTGTGTCAAATAAATTGAAGATTGGGAGATTATTTCAGTGGCTGACCTAGGCAGTGGAGGAACTGAAAAAAAATCTCCCCATGAAGCACACTTGCTGTCTGTGTTTTTCCCTTGCTATAAAACCGTGCAGCCTACTTACGAGCTCCTGGCAGACCCTGGGTAACAAACCATGCACTGAGCACGCCGGGCAACAGGGAGAGGGTTCTGGTTCTGATGTTTAGCAGCAGCCACAGATAAACTGTGTCTAAGGGTTGGGAAGATGTCACAGTCAAGTTAGGTGGACCCACAAAATGTGGATTTGGCTCCTGCAAATGAAAAAGCCTTTTACTACAGTTCTGCAGTGACTGCCTCTCACTGCTGCAGAGCATCCACCAGATTTACCCACAGTTTCACAGAATGAGGGAGACAGTTTAAAACAGACGAGCTGTAAATTGACATGTTCAGACAGTAATTTTTACATCATGTTCATAATAGCATAGATATTTATAGAATAAATAGCATAGGCAGGTTATTAATAGGAGTAGGAAAGAAACAGTTTCCCCAGAATAGGCACTATGTGTAGAAGTCTGTTAGCAAAACCAAGAATATGGGTAAATGTGGTGTGTGAGTGAAAAATCCTAACACTTCAGGCACTAATTATTTCCGTTGCATTTGTTCAGCAACAGAAGTGGTATGTAAAGGAGTAAAGGGCAGAAAGGTTGATAAACAAAGTAATTTTGGTAAATACGATTTAGAAATAACCACCAAACACAGAACAGGAATTTTGGAAGGAAAGCTCAGCTTCTGGTGTTTTGGAAATACGTGATTCTGATTTGTTACTAGTCTTTTAGAAAATAAAACAAATTATTTGATTACTTTAATCTGTTTTTTGAAACAAAGAAACCAGTAATGAAGTACTTTATTCTTGCTCTGTGGTGACTCAGATCCTTGGAGAATTAAAAATCCAAGAAAGAAGACACTTAATGGCAAACCTATTGAGCAATCTAATCGTACAAACTACTTCTGAAGTTTTATCCTTTTTAGTTTAAACATTTAATTCACATCCATCAAAAGATTTTCATGAGATGGATTTCATCTCCAAACACCATTTCATGCTTCATTATACTACATTGATGGCGATTTTGGGGTACTCATTACTGACTTAGTTTTCTTTTTTTTTTTTAAAGAAAGGGAGATGCAGCAATAAATCCAGAGTGTGGGGTTTTTCCTTTGTTCTAGAAATATACTCCCAGGGAGTTTAACACGTCATATACTTAGACACTGCCCAAGAGTTGGTTTGTGCTGTGTCTTGTGAACGTTGTTCTTGCCTGGCTCATGATAACTTCTGTTAAACGCCGAATTTTAGAGGAGGCTCCAGGCTGGGTTCTCATGACCCAGCTGGTGACACCAGTGCAGTCTGAAAGGAAGTCAGGAAACTGGTTTATGTGTGTTTCTAACTCTGCCCTACCTGGATGGAACCAGACTTGTTCAATTACATACCCCTTTTTTCAAACAGCCATATGAGGTTGTATTTCTGGAGTAAAAGGGTTGAAAGTTTTGCCTTGGTGATACTGTAAGGCTAGATTGTATAGCTGCTTCCCAAATGGTACCCAGTCCCAAGAGCAATCCCACAGAACTCCTGCGTAAACTATTGCTTTTAAAGAGCTCATATAACTCAGACTACAGGAAATTCTCATCATCATTACTATGAGTGCAAAGCAGAGATGACCAAGTGGTAATTAACTTGTTATTGATTTCTTAATAGAGTTGTCTCTTTGTTAAAAATAGCATCATGTAAGGAAGACAGCTTATCCCTCCTGACAGATGGCTGGAGAGGTGTACTCAGCCTGCTCACCCTGGGGCACCTTTCCACGCAGCCTTGCTGGAAAATTATTTCCAATTTTCATCTATTTCTCTAGATTTCTCCAAGAACATCCTGACCTCCTAAAAGCTTTTTCACCTATGAACCACTCTCTGAAGTTTACATCTATACAAGTCAGCATAAATCTGCCAAAATTGTTTAAATCAGAAGTAGCCTAGTCTGTACTTGGAATTACGCGGAGTTCTGTATCTGTAAATCATGGAGATGAAATATGTGCACTGAGGCAGTAAGAAATGTATCCTCAGTGTAGATCACCTTTTCATAGTGAAAATCTTTCAGTCACCTGCTAATTCTTCTGGTTAACTGAAAGTGACTTCTGTGGTCTTTCTCCTTCTACGAAGTGTACTCACTGAGTTTTAACTGGTGTCTGTGGTCTCCTGAAGATAGAGTATCCAGGGTTTAAAAAAAATCCCTGTGCATAACAGGAGAAGGAATTTGTTTTCTCTGTGAACAAGTGTGGTGTTGGACACCAAAGTTTATGAGCAACATGGAGGTGGACACCGGAGATGTATCAGAAGAGAGATGTTTTGTTCTTTTGCCTCTTCTCATTAGAACCCGGAGGCAGGATAATGTAAACCTGAAAGAAATGGCCTCCCTTCACTGTCACTGCGAGGGGATTGTGGCTGCTGGAGCATGTAATTACATGGAGGAGAAAAGATCATGCAATGAAAGGTTGTCAAAAGCCTCAGGACTCCTAATCTCTCTCTCTGTTGTTGAGAAGTAAAGCCCTCTGTGGCAGAACATGTTTGAGTAATTGGAAATTGAACACCTACTGCTTTCATTAGCCTGACTGTACCTATGTTAAATAAATGTATATTGATAATATTTTCCTAATGCCCAGAAAGTTCTTATCTCCAGAGAAAAGGAAAACAGAGGCAGTATTTTATAATGGCTACAACATTCTTAAAACCATTGATTTAATAATGGTGTGATGCTTCTTTGAAGGTCAAAAGAGGATAAGTGATAGTGGGGGAAAGAGGAGAATATCAGCAGTGGACAAATGTCAGTACGTCCTGACATCTCTTTATCTCATTCACTTTTGTTTATAGAGAGGAAGCTAGAGAGAAAACTTTGTCTATCATTGTGTTGGGCAAACAATAAAGTTTTGTAAAACCAAGAACAAGTGAGAATTTGTACGTGAAGTCCTATGTCACTGAGTTCCTCAACCGTCAAACCAACAGAAATATTAAGAAACAATTCTGATTTTTTTTGTGTGTATTTCAGCTATATAATGAGCAATATTCTAGATACTCAAGATACCAATGGCAAAATTGAGACATTTCATTCTGGCCCAAGAACGGGGATGGAATATATGAAATCCAGTGGGAAAAATCCCTCTGTTGTCAGTGATTTCGGCTGTCATTATCAAAGTCACAGAGCCCTTGTACTGTCGTGCCTAAACCAATGTGCCCTTGTGCAAAGAATGCTAATGGTATCCCAGGCTGCATTAGACAAAATATTGCCAGTCAAGGGAGGTGATCTCTCCCCTCTACTCAGCACTGGTGAGGCCACACCTGGAACACTGTGTCCATTTCTGGGCATCTCAGTACAAGAGAAACGTGGACACACTGGAGAGAAAGACTGCGAAGATCATTAAGGGACTGAAGCCTCTCTCATAGGAGGAAAGGCTGAGAGAGCTGGGACTGTATAGCCTAAAGATGAGACAGGGTGGGGGGTGTATATGAGGGAATCTTATTAATGTATATTAATACCTGAAAGCAGGATGCAAAGAGGATGAGGCTCTTTTCAGTGGTGCCCAGTGACAGAACTACAGCAAATGGGCACAAACTGAAACACAGGAGGTTCCGTTTGAACATCCTGCAACATTTTCACTGTGAATGTGAGCTGTGGAGTCTCCATCCTTGGAGATATTTAAAAGCTGTGTGAACACAGTCCTGGGAAAGTGTCTCTAGGTGACCCTGTTTGAGCAGAGGGCTTGGACCAGGTGACCTCCAGAGATCCCTTCCAACCACAACCATTCTGTGATTCTGTGACTGTGAGATCTCTAGTCTGCTGTAGCAGGAGAAATAAGCTCTGCTGGTAAGCCATTTAAAGACGCTTACCACTACATCAGAGATGGCTACCATTCTGGAAAGATGGCTACTAAAATTCTACAATCTGCTCCCTTCCTTAAACATCATCCCATCACGCAAGAACTAAATCTAGGCCAGTCAGAAAACTCTTCTAACAAATACAGCAGTAGCACGGGGTTCAGGATCTTATTTTAAAGCAGCAAAGAGATGATCACTAAAGCTTCCCCTCTTCCCCTTCTTCAGTGATGGGAAATGGTGCAGTTTGACATCACTGCTTATTTTTATTGCACTCAGAAAAGGGGAAAAAGAGGTGTAGTTTAGATATGCCAAACTCTTTCTTAAAAATAGAACTGTAAGATGTGGTTCAGCCCACATACTATGCAGGAGTATAAATGGACACAAAACATGCTTTACACACTCCTACAAAATACCTTTTTATAAATACTAGATCAGTGTTTTCTCAAATACTCGATCACAGCCTTCCCAAGTTTCTCAAAGGGGTCATAAAATGTTACTCAGCAGAGTCAGCAGCAGCTCTGCTCCTACAGGGCAGAGGCATGTGAACAGGCTGTAATTACTGGCTTCAAGAGTTCTCAGTAGTCAGGGACCTATTAACTATCATTAATTGGTGGCAACAGTTCAGGCAGTTGTACAAAGACATATGAGCTGAAAGGACATTGCAGGTTCCAAAAGTTGAAGAATCACAGCATCAGAGTAAAGGATCTACCTGGATAAATTGCAGACATACCCAACATTCTTCCAAGGATACCACCACTTGTTACAGATCTGATTGCAGAGGAGGCATGTGTTACTGTCATTAAACGAGTGTTGTGAAACATTGCCAGCTGCCTTGCATTTCCATGTCGCACTTCAGCAGTGCTAAGGAGACCTCATGAGTCAGTGACTCCTTTTTTAAAGGAAAGATGACAAGAAACTGTGGGTTCTCTTCTTCACTAAGCTCTGAGATAATTTGTTTCCTGGCTGGCCCCAAATGAGGAAGCCTCTTCACTGAGAAGTGGGGTCCTGTGTTCGGTGTTACAGAGCCACACTCAAGTAGAAGAGGCTGTGGCAGGTTTCTTGATGCTGAACTTCCCACTATGGTCACCCATTAAACCACTGGCTTCTGAGGCAGGAGGACAGGCGTTGAACTTTCAGCCACTGAAGAACTTAGGATCCTAGCTGATGTGTTAATTGAGATGGACGAGCCCCTGTACTGGAGTGTTATAAGGGCATTACCATGGTTAATTGCTGTCCATTATGTAGCTTTTACACCTTTGCTTTCTCACTGGTTTTACCAGACTTTTTTCCTAGACAGAATACTCTGCTTTCCCCTTTGAGTGACTTGAACAGTTTGACAGTGTAAATTCTCAATGCAGAGTTGATTATAAAGTTACAGGTAACTCATGACAAAGGAATATAAATGATAGAAGACTCACTTGCATTTTTGTCCTGTGTCTTTATTTTACAGCCTGTTAAAGACATTATTTATTGTTATTTTACTATAGTTTTGAAAAGATTTTACACTCACTGGCAAGATTCTCTAAAGACACATACTGTACTCCATCCGTGATGAACAGAAGCTTCCATAATGTCAGAGAGAGCTCTGGATCAATAGGAAAATACAGCCACAGGGGTCTCAGATGTGCTGTAATAATCACACTGTCTCCTTCTTGGAGGCTGGAGGGCTGAAGGAGGAGGACTGTTATAAGTAGGCAGTATTAATATAGTCAGATGCTGTATGGTCAACATCTGACCTCAGGTCTCATAGTGACAGAAAAAAATCTCTTTCAGAACAAATGTTAGCCAAGATTTTAACACTGAACTTTACAGGCACCATAGAGCTTGAATTATTTAAGCCGTGCAACTTCCTAAACTGTTTTTCAGATTATCCTTCAGATCTGTCCTTCATGAAGACCTGTGATTCAGAAAGTCTACCCTATGCTCTCTTTTCCTGTTCTGGCTTCCAATGTTTTTTTTTCCTTTTTTTTAATAAGAAAATATTTTCTCTCTCTAAAACACAGTATCATGCTTTGACTTTTATATTTCTGACTGGGCATGAAGTCATGAGAGCTTTGCCATTTACTTCAGTTGGGAGAAGAATTGAGGTGCTTGAATATCTCTTTGGAGGAAGGACTATATTAATCTAGGTCTTGCATAGCTCTTTATATATTTATGAGGCTGTTTAATGGATAATTAATAAAGTCTATTCAGATCTTACATGTTGTCATCGTATTCTCCCTCTGTTTCACCAACGATGCCAGCTTTAAGAGATTTTTAGTAGAGTTTCCCACAAGCATCTTCTCGTTTCCTTGCATGCCTGGCATGTGATCCCTGTGAAAATGTATGGGGGCTCTGCAGTGCCCTCCTCCAACTCTTCCTTGTAACTTTTATCTGCTGTGATTCTGTGTAAAGAGCTGGACAATGCTGTCACTCCTGTTACTCTTACTAAAACCATCACTCTTCTACTTTGTGCAGAGACCACCGTTTCATTATAGAAATGTGCAGTACCTGAGGGACTGTGTGGTTTTAGTCTGAAAAGAGAGCCATTATACATATTACTAAAATTATGATCAGTGCTGATTTTAGTCGTCAAATTAATAGTATGTCATAGTTTAATAAATTAATCATCAATGTGCTATTCAATATCTTTTAACAGTTTTAAAACAGTTATTAGCGTACTATGTTTATACACACATTTTTAGGAGGCCCAGATGAGTTCTAACTGATGTATTTTTTCAGCTGTCACCAAAAACCTCATTGTTAGTAATTTTTGAGTCAGCTCGTGGAACATCCTATGCAGCTGTGCAGTTAAGAGCAATGGAAATGCTTCATTTGTGTTACTCTCCCTAGCACTTACAACAAGTATTTCCCTGGGACACGGAGAAAATACAGTATAAGGAAATGTATGTTCCACTTTCAAGCAGGTCCACATAAAAATCTATATAGTCTTGTCACCTTTGGGAAAGAGGCAGGTCATGTCCTCACCCTCATTAACTGTGGGAAAGCTGCAAGTGTTTAAATAGGCAATATAAACCAGGATCATGAATGCCACCATGCACAAGTTGAGGACAGAAAGACCACTTACTCAGGCTTGTTCAGTCACAGAAGGCTCAGCCCTAATAAAAATGATAGCCCTTTATTGATTAGGCCATGGGTCATTGCCCAGGTAAAAGTGCTGTAAAGTGCCTTTCAGAGCCGCTTGCTACAAGTAAAGGCCATGATTTGTCTTAGCTTCATGTCCCATTGAGAACAGAGAAACGTATCACAAACACCTGTGAATTTCTGAAACTCTCATCTGATTTTTTTCTGACCTTTTCCTGAAACATTGTCACACAAATATATTTTTCCAGTCAGATTCTAAAAAGGATAAAAGGACCAGAGAGAAAATAGGATGTTTCATTTTGTTGCTTGTTTGGGATTTTATATATATAAAACTCCAGAAAATAAATCTCTGAATGAAAAATTGATGCAGGTTTTCTTTTTTTACCTTTCTCCCCTTATCAGAAATGCACTGAGCCTTATCTTGCTGAATATATTCACTGATCTTGGCTATTCATTAAAAGTAATAGAACAGCTAAATAACTTTGGTACACAGCAGCTCCAACATCTTTTGTTTAGTTTCTTCAATAAATCATATTGTCAGAGGTTACTTTATTTTACTATCGTGTCACTGTAAAAGAATGAACTATATTTTGAAAATTTCCATTCCTGTTGCTTAAGCTCTGCTCTACTAAGTTTAATACCCTGACAATTCCAGACATAATTTACTCCTTGGAACAGGTCATTAAGTACGCATTGCTGCTTCAGACTTCTTCTTTGATCCATTGCCTGTTATAAAATATAGAAACGGTCTAAATAGTCTCCATAGAAAGAATTTTCTTTCAGGTTGGTATTCGACGATGAATCATAATACATAATTCACCCACCCATCCAGAAAAATTCCTTGCACCACACGGACATGGTGCTTTCATTCTCAGAAAGCCATATGGTGCTTCATCATTTGCCACAGTGGACCGATTCCAAAATAATAAGGTTAATCATATACCATAGCTAAGTGAGTAGGTATGCTGGTAAAGCAGGGAGTGTCTTCTGTGTTACCTGGAGACAACACAATTGCTCTGTGGCAGTCCACCAGGGCTTCTCAGAGGCATTTACAGGAATCTGATGTGATTTGGGGTGTAAAACTATCAGGGCAGCTTGGTAGGGGGTGCGTGATAGTGTTATAAGCTTCTCTCATGGGCAGATCAAAGCAGTTAATAGCACATCAGGGAACGGTCACTGTGATGATACAGCTCATCTCTAGGGAGGAAATTTCATCTTTTCCCCCAGAGAATTGTACTCAATCACCATGAAGTGAGAAAATTTATGAATGCAATAATCATGTTGCTATTATGAGATCACTTCTGTCACTCCCAAAAGCCTTAGCCTTTGGAACATCCTATTTGCATCTGTTAAATTAGTTCAAGTATTTGCAGGACCCTGCATGGGGAAAGCATCTATTTCTACAGTGTTAATTGGTCAAATTGCATTATCCTTACTATGGTGGTGATATATCTGTCTGGAACAGGACTGTTTCAAATAACAGTCCTTAAACTGTCTTTAGAGCTAAAGAGTTTTTAAGATAAGAGAGTTATTTTAGAAAGACCAGTGTTGTCTATAAATACGGTTGTGATAACTGCATAGGTCATTTCATCCTCCTAATGTATAGACAAATGTTGCTATCCATAATCTAAATAGTCCATGAATCTTCACCCAACACTTCTAGTTTATCCATTTTTCATGTTTATTTTTTCATAGATATTAATCATTTAAATCTATTTATAAAGGTAATGTATTTACATGTCTAGACATCTGAATATTCAAGCTCCATTTCTCATTCTATGCAACAAAAATTGATTAGCCGTACCTAGAGAAAATTTGTCAGAGAGTAACTGCAAATATTAACATCTGCCAGCCAATCTTCTTTATAATCAGCAGCAAAAAGAAGTGATTTTGCCTCTTGGGAGAGCTTTGAAAGTTTCGTGTCTCAATTTGCAGTTTGTATCTCTCAGGGGTGTAAA
This sequence comes from Mesitornis unicolor, assembly GCF_000695765.1. Taxonomy (NCBI): domain Eukaryota; kingdom Metazoa; phylum Chordata; class Aves; order Mesitornithiformes; family Mesitornithidae; genus Mesitornis; species Mesitornis unicolor. Next base: position 127,624 of record NW_010208861.1, on the reverse strand, counting down.
TATGAATAATATTGCAATTCTCCGTAGCTTCATCTATCAAATGTGTAAACTGGTGACAGGATCCTAGTAACAAAACACTGCAACAATGACATCCCCTAGACTGCCTATTAGGAGAAAAAACAGGTCAGCTTAAAAGACCTGTGGTCTGAAATGAACTCTTGGGGTCGAATTGACCCAAGGTGTGCAGGGTGATAAAAAAAAGAAAGATCAGTGCAAATGTAGAAGCAGCTATTGTGTCTTGGTGTAAACAGGGTTAGGTCTTCACAGCTCAGGGTGTGTGCACTTCAAACAAGCCAATAAACAAACAAACAGCACGTTACAGCTGAGACATCAAAACCACAGAGACTTGGTGGATGCCAATTCTTGTTAATTTTAATGGGCATCTAGCATCCAGACTGCTCAGGATCATTTGAAATTCAGCACAAAGCGTTAATAAATTGCTTATATTTCCCCTGTCCTCCTTATTCACGTCAGCAGTGACTCTTAATGTGGAAACTAAAGCCAGAATCTGGCCAAAGGGAAGGCAGTAAAGGTGCAGTAGGGGTGTGTTGGTGCCTCATCAGGCCATTGGCAGCTAGGGTAGTTTAGTAATAACTGGCATTCCTTTCCCTGTTCTCAGGATAGCGGTGGAGTAAAAGGTGACTCCCTTCTGCTGGAGAGCTTGGTATTCCTTGGTACACAGAAGAGCGGCTGGGGGAGTTCAGAGGCAGGGCCTCAGGAGCAAAAGTCTGTGATGCAGGAAGCCCCCGTCTGCCTGTATGCCAGTCACTAACAGGTCTGAATATTTTTAATACTTCCCACATACTCACAGACTTAGATACACTTAAGCTAGAGTACACATCCCTCTGCTTGTAGACGTAGGGAGGAGCTGGCTTGCAGTGCATGTTAAAAAGCAGTATCAGAAGTCTGCCTGTCTCTGCCTGCCTGCCCTGAAAAGCCAATACCCCTGTGCATCTTCTCTTCCATACACCCTGTATGGTATCTGCCTTCCCAGATCTTGGCAAGACACCCACATTTACTGAGCCCACACTATGCAAGAGCACATGTAACCACATCCAGGAGAGTTACAGTGCCAAGGATACCTGTTGTTATATCACCTTTCCGCTGCTGCAAGCCTGAATATTATAAGTGCTGGGCGATTCATCAGGGAATTTTAACTGTAAAATAAAAGGTTATTTCAGAAGTCATATTGATGTCTCAAATGGCACTTCACAAAACTGTTGGAATATTCTGGTCTTTATTTAAAGACTGCTTCTGCAGTGCTTAAAGCAACTAGCCTTAAAGTCTTTTACAAAAGGAATATTAGAATTGCTTCATTTCTTGTGTTAATTTTCTGCTGTACCATTCAGTAGAAGAGCCAAAAGCTTGAGACAAACTAGTAGTTATTGGTCTTATACAGTATTTATTAAGAAAATGAGTTGGGTGATTAATTTATGTTCCTTAGTTATTTTGAGTTGCCTGAAAAGAATTCTTCATGATACTTGAATGCAGATTATAAGAACTAATCAATGAATCCCAAGTGAGAGCATTTTCCTTGACTGTAAAGTGTATTTGCTACCACTATAATACACACTAATAAGAAAGGTAGAAAACAAGTAAAATGACTGAACCCACTATAAAAGATAATCGTTTGTAGAATAGGCATCACAATCAGTGAGGAACTGAACAAAACATATCCTTACAAACAGTTTTGAATTAACATAGCCTCACTGACCTCAGTGCAGCCAGATTGATTTACAGCAGCATCTGTCCCCTGGTACTTATAGACAAAGCAGCTATTTTATTCATAAGTGTTTTTTTTCTCAGAGATAAAAGGGTATCTTTCCACTTGCCCTTCCCTTATTGTTTTAAAAGAGGCTGTTGGCAGATTATTTAAAAACCAACAGCTGACTGAGCTGTGCTCAATATAATGTCGACTTCGACTTGGAAACATGCACCAAAATTGAAGTTATTTTACTCCCACAGGGGTAACACTCTATTTTAAGTGCCCATTAACTAATCCTAAACAGCAGTGGAAAATCAGTGGAAATACATGTGACATCCACACGAATACCAAGTGAATTCATGGAGATTACTGCTGAATACAAAATTATGCTGCTATAGAAGGGATACTTGAAAGAAAAAGTTGCTGAAATAAGTAGCTAGTCATAAAAAATGTGTCCTTCAGTAATAGTTCTTTTATATTATATGGCTCTATTCATGGCAGTTAGTCTGCATTTCTGTTATAAATCCCAGCCTTCAAGGGCTTTAAACTTGCCTATTAAAACTTAGTCCGTGGCTTGGTAGTAACACATATGTGTCTGGGATTAAATTTTGGTTTAATAAAAAATATAACAGCCACTTATTAAAGTTGAGTAAAACGTTAAGGGATTCAAGTGCTGTTTAGCATTGTTAATATCTTGCTTTTGATATAAAATTACAGAGAAATTTTTGTATGTACTTGTATTGATTGGTCCCACTAAAACAGTTACAAGAAGAATTTCAGTAAATGTCTTACTCTGCTCACTGCTTGAATTTCTCTTAATGCCAGTGGAAGATTATGATCTGTAGAGTCTATCAACATGAGAGGCTATTTATTTATTTATTTAGCTTTCAGTGATTGTTAATAGTCCTACATTTCTAATGGGTTGCGACCACTTTGCTACCAATATTTAGATGCTTAATCTGTATTTAGGAAGGTTGACTTGGATTTTAGAAGTGCTGAGTTTTCCCAGTGCCCATTGAGGTTAAACTGGGCCAACAAAGCCCAGTGGATATCAGCAGAGGGGCCTAGTTTTATGTTTTAAATATAAAGATTTAAATATATAGTCCTAGTTAATGGGAATAGTTTGTGATTTGTCTTGCCAGATTTGATGCTATCTGAATATACAATTACCTCGTAAACTATATGGAAGGCAGAGCTTTAATCTGCATTGTTAGCACTGTTAGCAATAAGCAGAAAGAGAGACAAGAACAGATTTACAAACTAAATTCCTTGGACAGAGTTCACAGGGCAACTAAATTCTGAATGCAGAATCCAGAATACAACATGCAACATGGAAAAACGCGGATTCCTAATTGTAGTGAAACCAGAGCTGCTGTAATCTAGACATGTTCAGAGTGATGAAACACATTTAAAATCTGCATTGTTATTGTCTGCTAACCCAATTTACTACACGAGTTGATTTTCCAGTCAATTTCTCTGAGTTAAAATGACTGGGATCGAGTACATAAGACATTCACTCACATTTGTTCCAATATTTGTGCGCAAAGACAGACAGTTCTTGTCTCTAAAATTTAAAGATACGTCTTCCATGCTCTTTTTTTTATATCCCCCACCCCAGCATAGCCTCTCTATGCAAACATGCTCCCAAAACATTAGTTGATATATTGATGTCATTTCCCCATTCTAGACACACTGAGATGATCGCTCTTCAGAGAGCAAGCAACGCTGAAGCTTGTAAAATACAGGAAAAGGGCTTTTATGGAAGGTTAATTTATGCTGGCGTGATTTGGGGTAAAGGCAGTCTTTTTTTGCAATGCCTTCACACTATGTAGCAAAGGGAGGTCCCAATTCAAGACCAGAAAACAACTGCCTACCACAATATAATATAAATGATCGTGAAAGTCATATTAAGATCTAAGCAGAAAACAGCTGAAATGTTTGCCCTTCTGTTGCAAAACAGAGCAGAACAAAATAAAATCTCCAGAAGGAAAAAAAAATAGCGGATAAAGTGAATGGCTCTTAGGAAAAGATATGATATTTTGTTAAGAAATGCCTTAGATGTGGCAGCCAAATCACACACTGGTTTTGGATGGCTAGGTTCCTTGGTTAACACACCCTGCCTTGATTCCCAAAACCCTCCTGGAAGATGTTGATTATTTTCTGCCTGTTTACTGTGATTTGTAATGTAGACCCCAGACAGAATAGAAGAAAAATGGAAGTAGATGTAGAGATACAGAGCACTCAAGTGGTATTGAAAAGAAACTGAAGGGAGACCTTGTGAAGGGGGAGACACAAGGTCTCTAATTTCAGAGGAGGTTTACAGTTGCATTCTTTGTTTCTGGCAGCCTGTATGTCTGCATTTCTTTTAGAGGAGCTACAGGCTGCTTTAACCAGAGTGTTATGATGATTTTTGGAACTATACTTAGCCTAACATTAAATTGGAACTCCGTTTACAAGACTGGTTTAACATGAAGCAAAGGTGAATTAAAACTTATTTCTTTCATGAGGGTCTCATATTCTGAGTTAAAAGGAAACAGTCGGAGGAAAAAAAAAGCATATCAAACAATGTGAGGGTAACACATCAAACCAGTTGGGTTCTTATCACTTCATCCCTTAGATAGGAACATTCAAATATGTACTTAAAAACATTAACTGCATAATCTCAATTTTATGAAAGCTAATCTACTTTAGCCACTTTCTTAATTGACTTTCCTCAAGTCCTTTCATTAATCTCACTTCTGTGAGCCTTAGGAAAGACTTGATGAAAGATGAACAGCTGGTGTGCTGTGACCCCACATTTTCCATCCTGACCAGTACTGCCGCGTTGCTTTCTGGGAACTCTTCCTGCCCGTTTTTTGCATCCATTTCTATTCTGCTTCAAGAATAAGGCTCTGGTGCCAGTTCTTGGGGTATTTGTACTTGTTCTGTTTGTACAGTAGCTTCTACAAGAAGATCACAGAAGAGGAATATGGTGTGTAGTCGTTACTATAATATACTTAATGGCATAAAGATTTGTCTGTAACTCTAAAGTCTTGTATAAACATTACTTCTTTCAAAATTTTGCGTGGAAAATTGCAGTTACTTATTTCAACATCATGACTAGCTGCCATTTTCTTATACGTCATACATGACATTACAAATAAGGAAATATATCTTAGCAATTTTCTCTACCATTTTTACAGTTCTTAAATAAATTACATTGCACTGAAACCACTTTGTCTGGATCAAACATTGTTTGCAGTTATTTTTTATGGTCATATCAGTACTAACAGAACAGTTGAGGGCGGGTGTTGTTGTTTATTAAGAGCAATGATTTTCTGATTCTGTTCTCCTCTTTATATTTTATGTGTATGCATTGTGTGCAGTTCATTTTCTGTAATTAAATCATTCAGTTGTTGTGGAATTGAAGCCATTTCAGTGCCTTTACTCATTTTTTAACTGAAGGGGAGAGTAGTTACATATTGTACTTGACTAATAAGCTGCAGGAATCAAACTGTGGCTGAACAAAAATATGTAAAATGGCTTTGATTTTTATGGAAGAATTAGACTAAAAGAAGTACAAATGCGAGATCTTTTTTCAATATAGTCCATCTGACAGCACAATCCTGCAAGTTCTGAGAGCTAAGGTATGTTACCTGTTTAAGGACAAATGCAATCGAAACGCACAGCCCTTTTCAGAATAGAGCTCTTTCAGAAGCAGTCGGGCAGAAAGGATTAGGTGGGATGGAGTTGTCCCCTCAGGAAGCTGGCTGTGTTACTATTGTAATTCCTGTACCTGCTGCTTCTCAGTCTGACACAGCACTTGGCTGTAGTGCATCAGCGTAGTCACACACGTCTTACACCTCTGCTCATGTGTCCTTTAGATTCCTCTCTGCGTTGGCAGGACTATTTAGTCTGTGGATTGGTCACTGCAATGAGCAAAGATAACTCATAGTTAAATTAATACAAAGGTGAAAGCCATTATTGAGACCTCCAAATTTTAATTCTTGTTTAATGTGTAATGTCAATAATTTTGTTAAGAACTTCAACCTCCATTTCAGCTGTGTTCTGCACGGTTTATATGACTGTATTTGATGCTGTTACTGGGTGGGATGCTTCCATCACTGGTTATCATGGGAATGGCTTTTGTTCACTAATGTGAGTCAGAGCCTCTTAGCTTTAGTGGTACGTGTGTAATGCTTTACTATGGAGATGTGAAAGGTCCATGTTTGTCCTTATTCACTGATAGTGATGTGTGCTTCAGCATAAGACACCCTGGATATATATTTCTTTACTTCACAAATATTTCAAGTGTTATTCCCTTGCTGTCCTCAATTAAAGCTAGATCTATGGTATTTCATCAGCAATCTACACTGGGATCTTAGTGTAACTATAACTGTTGTGATTCTGGGACAAGGTTAAGCCCCAGGAAGCAAAGTATCCTTACACACTGACTGTTGAATCCAGCTTTTGAAAATCAGATGCTCTTCCATAAAATTCAGAGCATATTGTGGCTTTCCTTTGGCTATCATATACCACTCCTATGTGTGGAAAGAAAGTAAAATCATTTTCATGCTGCATTGTTTAAGGAATAAAACATTTTTAGAGGTGTCACTGGGGAAAGTATTTTGCTAGCATTCCAAGCAGCCTTTAGGAGAACAGTGTGTAAGTTTTACATCCTTCTTCAATTTAGCATGTAGGGATTCTTGTTTTACCTATTAATAAACTCTTCTGATTTTTCTTAAACATTCATCTTCAAATCCTGCGGTGCTTTTTCCTGTTGTGATGGTTTTGGGTTTTTGTTTTGGGTTTTTGGTTCGGTTTTTTTCCTGGAAAGACTGTATTTCATTTGGTATTCTACGTGGTCTATTTTTCCTAGGGTAGATTTCATCTCCTAATCATCTTCAGTGCAGTAGCGTCCAAGGGGAATATAACCCTGGAGCTCCACTTTCTGCAATGTCTCTTCACTGAATACAGTATCAAGGTTATTGCAGTGGCGTGTGAAGATTTCCACGGCACAGACTCAAGTTACCTGGAAGGCTGTATCTCCCTGTGTAACTCTAATCTCCATGGTTAGGACAATGGAATTATCTACTCCTAGACATGACCACTGAATCTACGTTATTTTAAGCAGTTTCTGATCTTGAATTTTGCTACTTAATACATGGGAATGAGCATGTAATGCAATTTGGTGATCAAAGTCAACATTTGCTAAATTGGCAATGTTATTTATAAAAAAAAAGACATGCAAAAAGGGGATAAAAATACCTTCTTGTAGAAAGCTGAGTCACAGAAGCAGATCCAAAGACTTTGGTAATTTGGTTTATGTTACACATGATGTAACCATAACACATTAAGCAAGATGGCATCCAAGCCTAGTGCAATGCCAAATCCCATTAACTTATTAGGCCACTAGGTCTGAATTTCCCCAGTAGATTTTTCAAAATGAGAGAACAGAGAAAAAAAGACTGTCCAGATAATTTGTTTGTACGTGTAGTCCTGAATTTTTCTAATATGAACTGTAATGCCATTATATATATTGAGTAGCGTACTCTCTGTATGCTTGATTGTTGTCAGTATGTAATGAACCTAAGGAGTAAAGATTTTATTAAAACTGATGATAAGAAGTGCATAAAGAAAAGTATTGGCTGTGAACAGCAATAGCAGATTTTAGTGATATGACAAAACTGAAGCATGCTACATACTTCTGAGTGCCATCTGCTGGCATTTCTTTCATTAAATACTACGTGCATTCAAATATAGAGGAATATACTAAAATTCCAACAGTCTAACCCATAATCACTATCATTAAACTTTTTTGCTTTCACATCATTATTTTAATCTTGACCTTATTTTCCCATTCTGTATCTTAAAGTAATCAGTTTTCAGCTATTTAGGACTGCTTTTTATTTAGTCCATCACCCAGACAATGGTGGTCAAAGAAATAAATACTCAGAACTCAAAACAGATCATCATCAGGGTTCTAGCATTGCCTTGTAATATTTCAAGGTGTATGCAGATTGCACAGAGCAAACTTGTAATTTGATCTGTTACTTCATCATTGTTCTGCGTTAATAAGAAACTAAAATAGTCAAGAATTCAAAGACCATGGTTGGAAAAAGCAGTTCTCAGATTTGCAGAAGTGTAATAGTTTGCTTGGCTCAGGAACTAAGCACTTCATATTTATGTTCAGTGTGTCACTGGGAAACATGGGGTAATACAGGTTTTTCTGGCCAGATTGGATCAATTCCAGTATCATTTTTCCTGTGGTGATGAAATCTGCCTTGAAAATTCTCTCCTCACAATGCATTTCGTAGAGGAAGTGTGGAATGATGTGTCTGTGGGGGGTGCATGCGTGCTCGGATAAAGAGATTAAAAGAAAAGAACTGAAGGCTAAGCCATGTGTTAGTATCATGGTTGCTTCTCCTGGAAGACAGTGAAGGTATTTGGATGTGTAATTTGCCTGTATTCCTCGTGTTATTTTCAAACTACAAGGTTTGGGTTCAGCTGCTGTGCCAAAAGAGAGGAATGCCATGATGCTCCTTCATACCACATAAACCCTGAGAGCGGTCTTGGCAATGAGCAACATTAACTAGCATTTATTTCTGTTTTTTTCTGTAATTCTGTGTAAGACCTATGTGTGAAAGTTATTTACTAACTTTTTTGTAGCTTCACTCGAGTCTAATGTCTTTATAAGTATCTGTCTATGGCAAAGACAGGCATCAATAAATGTCTTTCTCAATGAAAAATACAAAAAAAAGTGTAGATGAAAGAGCAGATTCTGGCAGAGTTTTCACTGTAATTAACATCTTACTTATAAAAATTTCCATTTTCATACTCCAAGAGGGATTTTTTTTCCTGACATGTCTTGACATAACATTTGCCATTTCATGGCCACAGTCACGTTGATGGTTCATAGTCATTCTATGATCAGGTGATATAGCCAGGTCTTTCCCCACCTTTGCCATTTTCAAGCTAATGAGCTCCTCAGTTGTACCAGAAATTATTGTAATTCATCCCTAAGTGAATGGTCGCGTGTTTTGTGCTGTTACATTTCATCCTCTTTCCGTTACTCCAGTTCTAAATGTCATCCAGCTTGTTTTGCAGGGTATGCCACTCTTCCTTCACACTGATGATGTCTCCCAACTACATTTCAGCACCAAATGTCACAAGCATTATCCCATGCTTTGGTGTCAGCTCAGTAACTAAAATGTTAAATAAAGTGGGCCCTAGCACTGTTCCATAAAAAACAATTCCACCAGAAATCTTCCTCCCTAACTAGGCATCTACCTTGAGCAGGTGAGTGACTCTGCTGGGGTGGGTGGAAAAGATTTTTCTTATTTTATTCTGTTGTAGTCAATGTAAATGACCCTTGTTGTGAGAAGAGAGAGCTAAAATCAATGGCAGCTGTGTAGATGCTTAAAGTTAAGTGTGTGTTCAGAATTTTACCTATAAACATCAGGGGTAAATTTTCCCTCTTAAACTTTTTGCCTTGAGTGGAATCTTGTTGCCTGTGCATCCTGTTGCCAGAGCAACCTGTACTGGCACTGGTACAGTGGCAAAGATCAGCTACTGCATTCTGAACAGGCAGAACAACGTAAATGTGTGCATTAGGTTTAATTTTTTTAAACACTCGTACCAACATTATCTAATTCTACTTTCCTTACTTCATAAAAATCTGGATTTTTTTTTCATATGAGAAATTAGTAGGGAGCAGTGAACAGCATTCCTTAGTAACATCCAATACTATAGCTCTTGCTAACTGTTTAATAATGAACATTATTGGCTGAGATGTGCAGGGATAAACAGTGTAGTAGTATCAATCTGATGTCCACGCTGATAGGAGGTGCAGAATTGTAACAGACATAGCTTGTGATGATGGAAGACTTGTAGGAAAATTTGCAGAAAGATTTTTTGATTCAGCCTTTGATCCTCAGCTATACTCAGATCACAGGTCCTACATGCCTAAGACTTCCTAGCTTTAACTACCCCTGAAAAGATAAAGGCAGCTCAAAGCACACCAGATAGGTAATTCCCATCTGAGCAGAATTCAGGCAGTACTTCTCTATCTTTTGCAGCCAAATCTCCCCACACATACACACTCCAGTGTCTAGTCAGTTGGATGCTAGGTTTGAATTTTGCTTTTTATGGTTTCATCTGCTGGCATAGAAAGAAGAATTAACGAAATTATGCCTAGCTGAATGTCTAGCTCCATTGTTTTTTTATTCAGTACTTTTGCAATAAAAATAGCAAGTACTAAAATTGTCAGTCTTAAACAATTACTCTACCGCAGAGAACAAAACCCACACACATAAACAAATAACGAAAGATTATCTCTTCTTAAAATACAATGCAGATTATAGTATTACATATACAAGATTTTAATATTCAATACAATTAAGTCTTCTGCTGTGCTGTAAACTTTACTGAATATGCTTGTGAAAAACAGTACAAAACCTAGTCAAATATTCTCAGCAGACTTTGAATGCTTTTTCTGGGTATAGTGGCATAAATTAGAATGAATTTTGTTTCGTTACAGACAGTAAAAAGAAGGATTAATGTGAAAATTGTTTTCAGTGAAAGTTTCTATCAAGAGTGTAGAAAACACAATGCAATGTTAACTAGATAATCTGAAGAACCTCTTGCCTTTTGAAAGAATTAGAAATACTATGGTCTTTCTTTTCAGGACCTCTGACACAATTTTTGTATACTATTTACAATATCTTTACGAGATCCTTCTCTTTGCTCCGGAGCAGTTAATGAAGACCATGATCATCTCTGTGTCATAACGCTGCAGATACCAGTTGGTTTCGTTAGCCTTTTTGATGTAAAGTGCATAAATCTTTACTCATAGACAAGTTCGTCAGAATAGCTTTTCCATCTGGAAAAGTATTTGTTTCTTCTCCTTAGGGTTAATCCTACTTCGCACCATATGATGAGGCAAAAGATCTGTAAAGCAGAAAAAGTCCTTTACATAAGCTATCCAGAGTTGGTTGTCTTTGAAAGTCGGTTCGTGCCTGGCCTGGACCTGTCCTTCCTGCAGTGCTGCATTTAAACCAGCCGTGCTTAGCCAGCCTCATAACACTTCAGCAAACACCTCAGCATTTCACCTGAGTACACCAGGGCAACATTCCCATGCAATGTTATTAATTTTAATGCATGAGCTTGTGCTATCTCAATCTAATGTCAGATATTTAGAGACAAAAGCAAGCACTCATCAATAGTGTTATCCCTTTCTCTTGAGTCGGAACCATTTATCTACTTTGCTCAATTTTCCATCTGCACATTTTCTCCTTAAATTGTAAGAATATTCTTTCCCTGGTCTACTGGGAAATTTACAATCACATGGTCTCTCACAGTCTACTTTGTTCAATATTTAATGTTTGTCAGTTTATTAGGTCTGAGATATGTGTTCTTCCCTACAGGATGGTAGCAGGCAGCAGTAACCAGAGGCCACTGTTTATGCTGATAAGTAAAAATACAGATATTCTCCCATGTCATCATTACAGGGCAATCAATTATGATGAAAACAGAAAATAAAAGGAATACTTTCTCACAGTACATTCTGCAATACAAGAGAATTTAGGATTTCTCCAAATTGGTCAAAGTTTTCATAGACAAAACAGAAAATTTACTTCATATCTAACCTAAATAAAAGTAAATCTTTTCAGGTTATTAGTTTCCACGCTTCTACAGTTTGTTGCTTCTTCTCTCTTCATCCATTCATTAAATAAAAAACCAGCAAGCATTCCATTTCACTACAGTTTACTGACAGCTCTCAGTTGTATCACGCTCTTGCTCTTAGCAGCATCAGCCCACAATTTTAACAGAATTATTCCTGGAAATAAGCCCAAGACAGACTTAGGCCTGTGGTATAAAGTTCTAAATGTATTTGCTAAGAACTAAAATTAATACTAGCCCGGTTTCTGCATTCTCAGCTTCTTACATCCTGCCTTCTTCCATGGATGTTTCGAAAATTACACTAAAGGTCAGGTGAAAAAACCAGCTGCAAATGTACCTCTAAGTCTGAATAGTTCTATAGATTCCTATAAGAACTCGTCTAATATTATTCACCATTTTAAGCACAGTTGCTGAGGTTAATTAGATTTCTGACCCCTAAAATTTTAAGTGTCTCTGATGACTTACTTTCCAATTGATAATTTTGTGTGAGACACAGAAAAAGAATAACAAATAGACTATGAATAAATAAACTCTATGTATTCATTCATGCGAGGACAGAGAATATGTTTCTGACATTTAATTAAATATCCAAACGTCCACAAGATCTATAATAAACCACTTTGCAAGACGTCTAAATGTCAGAGAAAAACACGTTTTACATGAAATGTTTTTCTACCACTGAAGCTGTGAAGGAGATACAGCGGTTTTCTAAAAGACACAGAAACAACAAGCACATATTTCATCTTGAAAGTACTTTTTCAAAGGTTTCTGAGCAGCTAGTTGTTTGCAGTATGACGAGTGGAATTATTTCAATTTATCACATAGGATTTTGAAACATTAATTTACAGATATGCCAGGCTGTTCTAATAGAATTCAAGTCTTGAGACTTACGCTATCCGATGCATAGCAAAACACTGGAAACATTACACTGATTCTCTTACTTAAGTTCACCTGGCACATTTCACTGGGATCTGAAGATTTTTCTGTGTATTTAAGTGCTGCAGAAAAACTTCCCTAAACTATTCCCCACATGCACATTAGGTCTTCCTTCCTCTGACCTGCTCAAGGGATTTGCTGTGCACTTGACCCTTCTGACTGCCCCATGGCTGTGATCTGGTTGATGTAATTGCAGTGAAATGTAAGAGTTTCCTGTAGGGACCTTTCCCATATTGGGAAACCAGGGGAAACTGCAACTCCTTTCCTGCATTCGTGGATTCATCCGGATATGGAAGCCCATTGTTAGAAAGCTGATCTGCCAAGAAGACAAGTGTTGCCAGATTTGCCTTGACTTGTCTCTCTGCTTTTTAAAGATTAATAAAATGCAGGGGCAGTTTGTACAAAAGGTGATGAAATTATGGTCAGTGTAAGATTCATTTGCTTGTATTTTTTATGGGGGCATAGCATTGCCATTGAAATCCTACTTGCATCAGAAAGATCATTGTATATTATGGTCACAGGTTAGATAAAATATCTGCAAGGTGGCCCAAACAACATTAGAAGGAAAAAAATGTGTGTCCTCATTTTCAGAATGAACTGCAAGGGAAAAGGCCATGAAGAAAAACCTACAGGCTTTATACAGTGCAAGGCTCAAGCTGTCAGTTTGCTTCTCTGGAGCAGTTGCATCTGTGCAAGCATGAACTTTTGCACTTTATTTCCTTGCATGTGGTATTAAATATAGAATTAAACTGCTCAGAAATGATGTATGTACCACTTGACCCCAATATACATAACCAGTATTTCCCACCAATTTAGAAGTGACATCCTGGCCAGCTATTTAGTGACACCAGCTGCTACAGACGACCTATTGGTAAATCCCTGCAAAATATAGTACTGTCTGCTTTGAACCAGCAAATACAGTGTGACAGCATTGTATGGGGTGAGCTCAACTCCAGTGGTGTCATCCCACCTGAGCTGTCATCACATCACTCCTGGTGACACAGTGCAAGACCTTTGTCACTGCAGCGCCAGCCTGGCCGGTCAGATGCTGCTTCTTTCCAAGGGCAGCAATGGTGAATGTCATTGCATTCCCACACCACAGCAAAGCAAATACAATTGTTTTCACATGTCAGTCACCACTGTGTGTCTGCTGGTACCTGTAGTGTAAATGGATAGATAATTAACTTGCCTTCATAGAGCTTTGTAAAAAATCTATTAAATAAAGAATCACTGGTATAAACAAACAAACCTGGGTCGCAGTTTTAGCTCTTTGACCTCCTGAGTGGATTTTCTGTCTTTATCAGGAGGGTTTCTTTACATTTTTTCCTGATTTTCCACCAATATTTTAAAACAGGCTTTTTTTTTTTTTAAGAAAAAAAAGAGGGATAAGATTTGGCACTGATTATTGTTAGTCTGTTCAGAATACAGGAGGAAGGTTAATTAGCTTTTCTGACCTGAAGAGTCTAGGAAGGTATCCCTGGTGACTCACTAATTGCTGCTTAATGCATGATAGTGTCTGTGCATGAAGCTAGACACTGATAATAATGTTACTTTGATTTAAAATTCTATACCTGCAAGAACATAAAGCTGTTTCAGTACAGCATGGATTCCACTGATAGATCTAAATATTCCCCAACTATTCATTTATTTTATTGGCAATGCTGGTTACTAATCTTAATTTGAATTTATACCAGGAACAACTGTGTTTGTCAGATTGAAAGTGTAACGCTATGTAGAGTGTCATTAAAGCATATTCTGAAAGTATTTTCTCATGCATAATAAACATCATTTCCATTAAGACTCGTATAAGTGCTAGAGTTAAGCTATTTATTTACCTATGCTGATAATTCACACAAGGAATATATAATTTTTAATAAATAAAAATAAAGAATTAGTGCATGTTAGGAAAAATGTCTCTAAATTGTGGCAGACAGAGACATTGTATTATCTTTAACAATGGTGTGAGCCCAATATAGAGTAAGGAATTTTAGGAAACAGATGGAACCATGCTCACAGAATATTGGAGGATTGATTGTTCACTGTATATGTCCTTCCTTTTGATATCTATCAATTTACATAAAATGATGAAGATTTTTATAGGCAGCATAAGTATGCACTATTAGTTCAGCTAATCAGTAGCTTTTAATTAGATCTGTTTTGCAGAAGTCCAGAAGAGAAAAAAAATACAAATTCACTCTTCTTAGAAGGTCCTGTAGTGTAGATTTCTTGAACAGCTTTTTGTTTAGAACTGTTCAGCTTGTTTAGTAACTATAAACATGTTTTTAATGTAAGATTTCTCTCTGGTGCTAGTGGAGCAGCTTTCTTTAAAGACACTCATTGGCTTAGTTATAAAACATTTCTTCAGCAATATGTCTTCCCATAATAGATTCCTACATGAACATCCAAGTCACATTTGCATTACACAGATTACTCCCGGTGTCCTGGTCAGCGTTGGAAGAGCGAGTGTGTCAGTCACTGGTTTTACTACATACGATTTGCTAAATCAACAAGCTGCATTCATTTAGTGCCAAACTATAGGCTTGACAAATTTCTAATATATAATCTTGAAGCTCTGGATAGTTTATGATATATTTTTTCTCTCAGCAGCTTATAGCATAGTTTAAGGGGTTTTTTGTTGTTACCCTGATCCATCCGTCAGTTCATTCTCCATCCTGCATTCAGATATTTCTGCTGTTAAGGCTGGCACATTGTTTGTTACTGTTCTAATTCTGAGCTATAAATGAAAGAATTAGCTTGAATGATACTTTTGCCCTGTCCGCTGTCTCTTTGTTGGGCTCCCTTGCTGGTATTCTGGGCAGTAAGAGGACTACGGGTTAGTGTTTTCCCTAGAAGCTCCCCCTCAGTCACAGAACAAAACTCCAGCTCTGGGAAGGTTTCTGCTTTCTCTGGGCAGACCCTGGGCCTCCTCTTGTGTGGACATACAAGGACATCCCATCCCTAATACTCCTGTTCTTCAAGGAGCATCATTCGGTGCTGCGTGATGGAATGGGATCCCACAGTAATGCCGGGAATATGTTGGGTTCCAGCCACAGTCCCTGATGCTGGCTCACAGTTATGGGCAGTAACAGGAGTAACACAGGTTTTCTTCTGTGTTTTGGCAGACTTAACCTACAGCTCCTGGGACACTTCTGACATTGCCTGAGCAGTCTGCAGGATGATCTTTACTAAATCAGTCTTATGGAAACCGTATATTTGTCTTACACTCTTCTCTCCCCTGTAATTTCTATTTCAGCTCAGATATCCAGAAGCTTGACAGATAAGACATTGCCAAATCACAAAAGACCTTACTTGTATCTTGAATTTCCTGACTTACCTTATTAAGCTGCAATCTGTTGCACAGAACCACACAATAGATGTGTTACAATGTAACCTGACATAATAAGTAACTCCCATGATAAAAGGCAGAAGACATGCAAAAAGTGACTATTTTTCTTAGCAGTTAAGCAGCTCTCAAAGCAAACAGGAGATCAAGTCAGCTGAATCTAGCATGTATTTAATTTATCAAAAAATAAAGCAGATATTATTTTTAGGCTTTTTCTGAAAAGTATTAAATCTGTAATATAACCCTTTATTCATTACGTTATCATACTTCTCATTAAATTTGAATTATTTTCATAACCTAAAATGAAATTCTGAGTGCTTATTCAGGGCAAAGTTTTCTTACCCCTATTCACCTCTTACTTATTGTACATAATTTGGCCACAGCATGACTCTCCTGCCCCTCTGTATAGGAGCTTTACATCACCTGCATAAAGTCTCCTTCTGTGGTGTTTCAGAGGAGGAAACCAGTAACCTAGCTCACTGTTTAGTTTATTACTGGGATAGTGGAGATTTGCTCACTTTCCAGGCCTCTGTACTGTTTGGTTATAAATATCTGCCAAGTCTAGCAAGATTCTTTATTGCCACATTGGAGCTTTGTTCCATGCACAGATTTTGTAGTTTCCTCTGCAGACACCAAAGTATTGCTCCATGTAGTTAAACCATGGCTGAAATAAGCTAATAATCCCAGCCAAATTTCCCTCAAATCCTGAGCTTTAAATTAATATATATGCTCTTTTTTGTCTGCATTTACTTTATGATTATTTTGAGTTCATTATCATATTTCTAAGCCTTTCTCAGCAACAAGGAGAACTAGAAATGTCATTTAACTGAAGCTTAGATTTCCATTGCATTCATGGTTTTCCTTTAAAAACAAAATCAAATTACTTTCCATAAAATTACAGTATTTGATCCCATTGTGAGACAGTTTCTCTTTTGAACTTTCAATGTTACTAAACTTATTTGCCCATCTTATTGTCTTACCTTTCCTTTAGCATTTTGTAATAGAGTTGTAAAGGTGTGCATAGTGAGGTGTGTTAGATGCTTTTAATTCTGTTTCAGAGGATGCAGTTGCTCACTTCCCTGAAGCTTGGGGGCAGTTAAAACATTTGTCAGTGCTTTGAGATTTATACTTTCAGAGATATTGTTTAGATACATAAGATTTACACACAGGACTATAAACTAGCAACAAGAAAAATTCAGTTTCCAAACCTAAACAGGGAAATTTTAATGTAGTTTCTGCAGCATCGTGTGAAGTGTAAGGATAGGACACCATTGAGAGAGCCAAAAATGAAGAAAACATCTTACAGATGGGGCACTCTGTGCAGGAACTTGAAGTAAACAGTTGCACTTCTCTGTGTAATTTTGGACACAGGTGTTTTATCTATACATTGCATTTCACTAAAGTTTAAACAGTTCACTAACTGCAACAACTGAATCAAGACTCAAACCTCCAGGAAGAAAGCTGGTGCTTTTTATGAGTTTATTCCTTAGGTGAGATGTGTTTTGCTGCCAAGCCTTCCTTTGCTGCTGCTCCTTTGCCCAGTGCCACTATGGAAATGCACAGTAAAAGGCTAACTCTTGAATAACAAAATAATATTGTCCTGAGACAGTCAACATTCTCCATGTTCAAAGGACTTATTTGCCAGTCCTACTATGCAAAAGTGCTGCCTTGATTCTTAAGAAGAAAAAAAAATATTTAAGGATGAGGAAGAAACATTCTGCAGAGAGGCAAACAGTGTTCCAGTACAGCTTGGGCTCCTGCTGGTTCTCCATCACCCACATCAGTATGTGGTACAACAAAAACAACAGGTCAGATGGAGGAAGAAGAGGGAAAGCTTCTCTTCCTTAATCCTTTTCTATACTGTGGTTTTCAGATGACCATCATGCCTTTTCTCCCACTCCTGCTCCAAGTGTCATTATAAATGTACCTTATTCCTGGAGCTGGTGTCTCTTGCGTAGAGAGATTATAAGCCTGATTCTACACACCTGAAATCAGTGGAGCCTTTGCTGTGAGCTTTAATGTAAGTGGAATAAGCATTAAACTCTACAGCTGTGAGCAGAAACAGATTATATCTTCCTCTTTTCACCTTTGCAGCCTAGGCCTTAGAGGTGATTTGTGGACCTTCCTGTTTCAGGCCAGACTTACAGAGCTCACCCAGGCTGTGCTCAGTCAGCACTGACGTCTGTCAGTGCAGGTAACTGAGACATGTTGTCACTAACCCAGACATCTGATGAGTTCAGGCAGGGCTAGAGGACAAACAGCATGAGAAGGTGTGACAAGAGAGCAGCTGCATTACAAACATTATAAGCATTACATCATTA
Source organism: Mesitornis unicolor (assembly GCF_000695765.1). NCBI lineage: Eukaryota > Metazoa > Chordata > Aves > Mesitornithiformes > Mesitornithidae > Mesitornis > Mesitornis unicolor. The sequence goes on along the minus strand of NW_010208861.1, from coordinate 109,659 downwards.
TCTACTCCAGAGTGCGAGCAGGTTGGGGAGGTTAAAATTGCTGGCAGAATACCCTAGGGAACAAGGCCCTTACCTAGGGGAAATTGCTAATTTTTATCTGTAGTTTATCTGAAATTTCTTTTGTTCTCAATACAGCATGCTTTGCTTTAAATTGGTAAAGCCAGAGCTTTCAGAAATATTACTTGTCAAGGTCACCTAGGGGAGGTAATTTAGTTCTTTCAGGTTTACTGGGTGAGGGCTCACGCCAGAGTTATTTAATTTTTCCAGATGTAGCCTTCAGGTAATTGAACCTGACAACACCTGGCAGAAGGATTCCACCAAGTATCTCATTCATTGTGTAGAGGCATTTTTATGTCACCCCTCATCATGATGTCTGAGTAATGAGGACAAGTATGTTCTTTGGGGTTTCTTTTTGTCTCCTATCTTCCCAAAACACTACCATAGTCCTGAGGTAACAACACAGTAGAGGCAAGAGATATACACTAAAATAGGGTTCTTAGCTGCAGTTTTATTATCCCACGCAATATTCTTGCAGAAAACTACTTTCTGAAATGTGCTAAGCTGTTCTTTGGCTCTCCAGGGCTCTGTTCACAATTTTCTGTGAGTGATTTTAGTTTAATTTGTGGCAATACAGGGATAGATATCTTTTGCTCTGACTACCATAATCTTAATTGTAGCTATAGGAAATGTAAAGGGTATCTGACTGGTTTTATTACTGAGAGTAAAATAATGGGGCATTATTTGCTTTTCCATTCCTCTATGGCACAGTGGCTAACCTGGTTCCTAAGTTCATGTAACTTCGTCCCAAATAAATGCTTCATTTTAGTATGAATTAATTTTTAGCCAAAGATCATGTTGCCTGTAGCCCCTGTTCCTAATTGCTAACCTGTTGCATGTAACTGGGTCATTAATAATTGTTAGCATTAATCAATTAGAGGTGCATGTATATGAAGACTGCTTTTTGGTGTTATGTTACTTCCTTAAGAAAAGTTATAGAGACAGAAAAGTAATTAACAGAAGCAGACTGGCTTCTCTTTCACACCCCCTTCATTTTGTGCCTGTTTGCACACTCAAGCAAAGCAAGCAAACTAGAACAGGAGAATGGGCTGGGTTCTCCAGAAAGGGCAGTAGGACACAGAGACTCGGATTGCTCTGTTACAACTCATATTATTGTGAGTTTTGCATCGAGCAGAGGAACAGCTTATATCTCTGCTGCTGCATTTCTGCACAAGGGTGTAAAGACCCCCACCTCTGTCAGGTAAAAGCTTCACAGCAGGAAGGCAAGGTGGAGGGGCAGCTCAGGCTGCATGCAGCCTTTGCAAGCAGGCAAGGGCTTAAGTTTGAAGTGTTGGGACTGCAGTTGTGTCCAAGGAAGACAGAAGGTGGGCAGGCTGAAATACAATATGTATGTTGTGAGGAGATCTGGATTGGCAGAAGCTCCTCATTTCCGTGGGATACACTCTACCTTTGTGCTGCTAAGATAGAGGGCTCCTTTCTCACCGCAGAGAAATGCAGTTCTTGCCCTTGTCTACTGCATCCTCAGCCTCTGTTTTCAGAAAGGAGAAAAAGAAATGTGTGTGCTCCCTTATGCATTTTGAGGGAAAGCCTAACTGTTTCTAATTCATTGATACTCACAACACTTTGCTAGGGTTTACTTTAATAAAGTCCCACTGTGGTAATATATCTAACTTGGGCATAGCACTTCAAAATGTAGACACGCCAGAGAGGAATAAAAATGACCAAAAATGTACAGGAAAGACTGAAAGGCTTGGGATTTTTCAGTCTAGAAAGTAAAGCTTTTACCCTTTACATGCTTCAAAAAGGAGAAAAATATACTGGTTTCAACAGGCATGGTGGAAATGGCAAGAAATAATGGGCTTAAATTTTAGCAAGGAACAGATGTTAGGAAATACTCTTTTAATGCTAAGGATAGATAAGCAGTGGCCTCAGTAGAGAGGTTACGAATTCTCTGTCACTGGATGTGTTTTTTGAAAAGCGTACTGTACAAATGTCTCTTGGAAATGCTGCAATGCTGTGTGTACTTCCTCTCATCTGTAAGAAAGGACAATGTCTGTTAATGTTTTGCAGTTACTTCACATCCCATTTTCTTGTCGCTTTTCTGCACTTTTATAGATGAGGAAAGTAGGTATAGAGAAACAAGTTCAGTAGCTGTTGAGCTGGACTCTCTCCTTAAGAAATCCCTTGTTTAAGACCCATTCTGAACAGTTGTTCTTTCCAGATATGGGCTTGGGTAAGGAATACCCTAAAAGAAAACCTACTCAAGCATAGGCTGCCTGATGAGATTCTCCATTTCTTCTTTTAGAGGCTTTTATTTTAGCAATATGTGTAGGATCTGTCAGCTTCATGAAAGTGCGTACTGTGAATTTTAATGTTACAGGATGGTTCTGCAGAGGAAAGGGAAGATGCCTCACCTTTGCCATCTGTCTTATGCCTGTAGTATTTTTAGGTAACATCTAGCAATGTGTTTTAACCTCATTTACTGTACAGAAAGTTGCTTAGTTTTCCCACCACCCCCCCTCTCATATTGCATCTTCAAGGGTAGATTCTTTGTCACATATTATCGAGAAGTACAATCTTCCTGGCTTTTGGAAGTTCTGTGCGATGTTTCAAACTAAAATGCTTTCACGCAAAGACGTTGGCATGGCGCTTATTGCATCAACCCAAAGAAAAGTATACAGTGATAATTTTTGGATGAATTTTTAAACAAACCTTGCTTGTAGCTTTGAAAACATTCCCCTACATCCAATGAAAAGCTAAAAATATCTATGAATAAGTTACCACCTGAAAATATAGGTTTCTGTACATGGCTTACATAAACCATAAAAGGAAATTTTTCACCATGTTTGGATTTCACGCATTAATCTCCTTGGGAAAAAGTCCCATCCCAGTGGCAGCAAGTTTTAGGCTAAAGTAAACATTTTGCTCTGCAAATGGCATATAAAAACCCTAATTCAAAAGTACTAGACCAATATCTGCAGCTTTTTTCTTCTTTACCCCTGTTAATCCTTCAGTTCTCGAGTAGACCACTGCCAGAAGCTTTTCCAGCAAACAAATTATTGTCTTTGTTTACTTTCATTGTAATTACTGACTCAATTGCTTTGAATAAACCAGTCTGATCGTGGTTGACATAACAAATGATATTTGCTCATAAAAAATGAGCAAAATTAGAGCTTTAAGAAATTTACTAAAGGAAAAACAAAAATTTTTAAAACCCCAAACAAACAAAACAATCCAAACCCCAAAACCCAGGATTTAGTCCACTGTGAGTAAATAGGTGACTTTATTAATGCTTGTAGAATTGTTTTTCCAAAATATAACATAGACTGAACCATGTTTGGATGTGCTCTGCTTTTCCTTCATGGTAATTCATCTTAATGTATTAATATAGATCACCTTTTCATACTATTAAGACTCCATACTCTGACTAATCTTATTCATTTTTACACTCCCTGAAGGAGCCATTACATTGTACTCTGCAAAAGAGCCTTTTATAAATGTCTCCGCAGGGCAGATTGACACAATATACCCTAATGGATACTTGGAAGGCTTCGAGGTGTGTCCTGGGGATGATCTATTTAAGAGCTTATTTATGCTATGGACTGAACTCACAAAATGTATTGTGCCAAGAATCTGTGAAGTGGCATTTCAAGGGTACATCAGAGCAGGTTGAGCCATAATGTCCTTTCATGTAGTAAAGTACCTATCTGGAAATTCCAGTTTAGTAGCTGTCCTGGCAATTGACAGAAATGTGCTTGGAGAGAAAAGGTGAAAAGAGGAACTTGTGCATTCTTCATTTCTCTTACTTGGACAATAATAAGCCCAAGAGCTGTAAAAAGGTGTATGCTTCTCTGAATCCCCTGAGATTTGATGTTACAGCCCACCCAAGTATCTTTCTTAGCTCTCTACATGAGAACAGCCGAAGTGGAGAGCCTGCTGGAAGAGCCGTTTGGTTGGAATATCTCCCTCCTATAGACCTTCTGTGGCTTTCTACAACTGAACATGTTTTAGCATAGTTATGAGACTGCTTTAATTTGTACCAGCCTACATGTTGGCAGAAAAGTTATGTGAAATTAATAAAAGCTATCAAGCACCAGGAAATCATAAAACTGCTTCCTATTTTCATATTTCTTGCAAATGACTCGAGCCAACTTAATTCATCATACTTTTCTACAAAGTTCTATATTCAGCACAGAAGTAGTCGTATTAGCACCTGCCAAAATTTCTGTATTATTGCAGATCTGGAAATCTTGAGGACTTCTTTGAAGGCATGAACATTCTGTTTACATGAGGTCTTAGCATGTTCTTTTCCAGCATGAATCATATAAATATATACATATACATATACATATACATATACATATACATATACATATACATATACATATACATATACATATACATATACATATACATATACATATACATATACATATACATATACATATACATATACATATACATATACATATACATATACATATGATATCGAGATGATAGAGATAGAGATAGAGATAGAGATAGAGATAGAGATAGAGATAGAGATAGAGATAGATATAAATATGCAAGGCTCAAACAACAAAAGGAATTTAAAAACCCCTTACAAATTTCACCAGTATGATAACTGTACTTCATCTGAATTATTTCCTTCCATTAACTCCTCAACTCAGAATTTTGAATAAACCCATAAAAACAAGACTTATCTAAGCAAATTTGACTAGACGTCTAAGCCACTCCAAAATCACATCTTAATTTGACTCTGTTGATATAACAACTGACCTTGCTGAAGCAGATGGCAGAGCATGTCACTTCTGACACACTGAAAGTATAATTATTTCTCTGTTAACATAGTGGCAAAGAAAAGGCAATGTATCAAATAGTGAAGTTTTAGAAAAGAGAACAGGTGAACTTGGAAACTACCGCACCTGGCATGATATTTTTGGGAATAATCCATGAAAATCTTCAAAGCATAATCACATCTTTCTGAACACTGGTATGTTATGGCATTTTTACAGTCATTTGCTTGAGTAGATGCTCTGCGCACACATAGCACACTAATTGTAAAATGAATCTCTGAATAGTCATTGGAAGCATTTATATTTATTGCTCTTCAGTGGAGCTCCTATATTTGTCTTCATTTGCCTTAGTTTTTAAAAGAGTTTCTACAGAGTTTCCAGGGGTTAGTTTCAGACTGAGCTTGAGTTTTCAGCTCTCTTTAGGTGTTTTTTCCAAGCCTGGATGAGACTTGTAAATGTTTACATATTATGCATATATATACATACATGTGGAGTGGATCTAAACAAAAAAATATATTTAAAAAAAAAGTAAAATATGAAGAATGAGGTTTTGTTACTGTCTACAGCTGCCTTATAGGCAAGTTTAAAGAAGGTGCAGGCAGACTCTTCTTTAAGTCTTCTTTAAGTTCTCTTGAATAATACCATCGCTCTAATACTTCTGGAAGAAAAGAATTCTTAACTGGTAACTTGTAATCACTGAACATTATGGAATCTCCGCACCCATAACAAGTTCACCACATAAAGTTATCCCAGTAACAGTATTAGCAGTTGTGTGAATTCTCTCCAGCTCTATATAGTATGCTAAAACACAGCTCTGCACTGGCCATGGCTGCTTCCAGAAAGAAGATGTGTAAATCCTGAGAGAGAGAAAAATGGCTTTAAAATGTATTCCTTGATCTAGTCCTCCATCACTAAATTAAACTACAGTGACTTGCGAGGAAAATGTGTTCTTTTTATGTGATCCCATAAATAGTGCATTTCAATGCTGTGTGTCTCTTTTTTATTATAGGAGAAGGAAAAATCAACATTTTTTGGGCAGTATTTTGGCTCCTAAAAACTAAGTATTCCAGACACTTAGGCTGCGTCAGGTCTGAAATGGAAATATTATTGTGACTCCAAGAGATGAAACTCAAATGTCATTAAAATTAATCCTTTAACAGTGAGTTAACTGGTTTGAGCACATATTAAGAGTACTGAATAAACCATGTTACATCATCTTGCAGAAACAATGTACTACAAGACAAGTAGGTGTATCGGCCTTGCGTGGTTCTTCCTTCTACTTACTATGATTTTTAATAATCCACTGTGACTTTGTCATAGTCCTTTTGTTGCAAATTTCAAACCAAGGAGTACCATATTTCAAAAGATACTCTGTTTCCTTGGAGTTCCTCACTAAAAACCTCAGTGGGTCAAAATTAGATAATTAGCTGGTTTAGATAATTAGCTGGTTTAGTATAACTCATATTTCTATATCTAGTTCACATCCTTACTGTTTTTCTTCACATTTGTTGAGAAATTGGATACAGATCAAGTATAAATAATTCTTCCCAACTGTACTCAGCAAGCCCTTTAAGTTCAACAGGATGCTTGCTTTGAAATTTGGGCGACCAACTTCTTCCTCCATCATTTTGCTGCAGTACAAATGTATTCAGCACCAGGTATGTCTGTCTTGAAACTGTCTGTCCTAGTCACTGTTATTAAGATATTAGTTAAAAGGCCGTATTAGCAGATCAGCAATGTGGGTGTCAGCATCTAGAGGCAGATAGGTGAAGCAGTTTCCATTAATTAGGACACTTCCAAATACAGAAGGCAGAAATTTACACAACATCATTAAAATTTTTCATCAAATGTCTTCATATGCAGAAATGGCATGAAAACTAGGAGATTATAGTGTCAGAACGGTAGATGAGAGAACTGTGAACTGGAGCTGCTCAGTAACTGCACTGCTTTATATTCTGTGCATAGCAGAACTGTATGAAGTGAAACATAGATCAAATACTGCTCAAGTAAAATGCATTTTTGGTACTTATGCCACTTTGCATCTGTAACCTTGTTAAAATTGTTGATGATGACATAGCTAGAAGTGGTGTTTTGGGAATCAAATACGTAGGTAAAAGGGCTGAAGTGTTGATATCTCAACAGGTACTTTTTCTGTAAGTCTCGTATTCAAAGGTGGTCAACGCCTTCTTCTGCCATTTATATTTGTTTTGAAAGACTGCAAGTGCTCAGCCCCTGTAAAAGCAGCTCTTAATGAAGACTGCCTCATCTGAACTGTTTCTGTGGAAAATCTGGAAGATGGGATAGTGAGATATTCTGCAGAAAGTGTCTCCTGACCAAAGAAAGCACACACGTTGAACCAAAATTATTTGCTGGGGTTGGGTGGGGGGGAAAGTAGTTGTAGACTTTTCAGCCAAACCATTGTGGTTTTAATCAACACAAGATAAAAGACTGTTCTAGGTAGGCTTTTCTTTGCTTTCTGTCAAAAAAGCTTCAGTTTTTCAAGGTGAAAAATCCTTTTTTCTTGACTACCTCTGTCTTCACAATATTAAATTAAAGCACTTTTGACTTCTGTGAATAACAGCACATGAATAGATGCTGGCTGCTGCAAACATTTATGTCGATGCATGCTCTACTTCTGAAAATTGAGCTATTAATAAGAGGCTATAATTCTTTTTAATTATGGCAGACTATTGAAAATTTAAAGATAGGAACACAGCTCTCCCTTGCACAAACTCTTTGCTGAAAATTAGGTGGCAATCTTAAGTTTCTTTGGGACTGACACTTTCACCGCAACATTAACTAGGCTAACTAATATTCATTATCTCTTTCTTCCTTTCTTTCAAGCCCCAAAATACAAATGCAAGTTAGAGATGAGGCGTAAAGGTTATTTTTACAACTTTGCTCTAAACTGTTTAGTAAAGCTCCCATAGGGCTAAAGAAATGGTAGAACCCAGGAACTTATATGGGAAAGAAAATAAGAAGTTGAAATTGTTTTCTTTGGGGGAGTGAACACTGGAGCATTTTTCTTCTAATGTTTCTTTTGTGTATTGTACAACTTGTGTTTTAACATTCCTGAAACTCGCAGATCTGTGTAGGTTTATGTATTTTCTGATCATCTGATAGAATCTTACCCTTTCAGTCTAAGGTATGTCTGCTTAGACCTGGAGGCCACATCTGCTTCATGTCCAGGGCATGATAGCACTTGTGATTACTCGGGAACAGAGAGTCCTGTCTGCCACTGAACCACTGCAGTCTGATTTAGTTCAGTAAATGTTGCATTATCAGCCTTTGCCCTAATTAGCAACGTCTTCTGATTTATTTCCCTTTGCCCACACAGGATCAGAATTCCGGCAGAGAACAGCATAGAATTTTCTGCATGCAGTGATTTGTTCTAGAAGACTGCCTTCCCATGCTAGGTTGTATCAGCTGAATACTTGACGGAGATCATTACCTTTTGGTAGCAAAACTATTAAACTTTTGCTTTTTCCTTGTTCTGTGCTTCTGCAAATTACAATTAAACTATTAATTATGGTAGCTACTTAAGTGTGATGAATTAAATTGACTGTGTGGCAAAGTCACTCAGTACCCTTGAGAAGTGCAGCCTTACTCTAAAGATATTGCACTGAAAATGCCACGTTTAACACCACGCTCCAGCCCCTGGTGGAACTGTGGTTAAAAAATTACTTTCTTCACATAGCACTATGTATGACCTCTTCTTCCTCTTTTACTCCTCTCTCCTACCCAGTTGATGAAGATTTTGTAAGTCTTTCACACTAATGTCTTCTTGCAGCTATTTGAAAGGCACAACCAAGAAACTTAATTTGGAATGTTAGCGTACGGAGAAGGTGACAGCCAAATGAAAATCAGCATTAAGTTAAAACAATAAATTCATTTTCACATATAGACAACTCTGGATTTTCTTATTGGTCTTCTTTACCAACTTTCTGAAAATTTTGGCAAGACTTTTCTGTGAAAAGAGACCAAAATTGGTAAAAATGACAAAATGTAATACTATTTACTTTTAAAGAAAGGAAATTTAAAAAAAAAAAAGTATCCTTGTTTTCCGAATAATTTTTGTTTTTCTTTGAACCCTGACATTGGCTGGGTTTTAAAAATGGCAAAAAACCCCTTCGTTCCCCCAAAAATGGACCAGACATTTTTTAGTAATGCACAATTTCACTGTACATCTCTGATGTCTAATGTCTGCTTTTTAGAGGCCAGTAGGAATCTGTGTTGCAGGTTTCTTCATTCTTGAAAGGCGTCAATCGCTTCAGAGCTATCAGACAAAGCATGCAGTTTGCAGTAAAGATGGTGTGTTACTTAGTGTGTCCCAAGCCTGATAAACAAACTCCACAGAATTTTGAAACAAGGAGAATTGTTTAAAATGGGGTTTGCTAGGAGCCTACGCTCCACTTGTGCCAATTGGCATTTATCAGTTTGGTTTCATTGCGTTCTTTGCACTGTATTCACCCTTGACTCTCAGGTCACTTCTGGAAAGGCACTGGGCCAAGATCCAGCTCCTAATTTCAGTTCTGTGGTTTTAGTTCTGTTTTCTTTTGAGGGTCCGAGTATAGCTTTGAATCTGTCTGACTCAGTTCTCCATCAATAAAATTGGCTGTGGTGTTTGCTTAGGTTTATCATGGCTTTTTTTGGGAGGATTTTTTGGCTTGAGTAAATTATCTCATTTTATATCTGTTCTCTAAGTGTCTGCAATAGGATTTTAACCTGTTTGAGGAATGAGGAAATTGCTCTGGTTTAGAGAGCAATTTTTTAAATGGTTCTGTTATTTCTGCCCCATTTAAAGTTCAATAAAGCTGTTGAAGTAATTTGATTTTCAACTGAAGACAAGCAGAAGGCTCATACTTGGACAACAATATATCATTCAGTAATTGTTACTTTACTGAATATGCTGATTATATGGAACTAACTTACATGCTAAAGTCAGAGGAAAAGGTCGTCTTTTTACTTCATAAGTATGTAACAGATCTCATAAATAAAGAAGTGTAGTAGACAGCTACAACAATATCACATTTCAAATCTTATCTTTCTCTCTAGAAATCCTCTAGCCCAACAACCCTGCTCAAAGCAGAGGTGACTAGAGCAGGTTACTCAGGACTGTATCCATCCAGGGGTTGAATACCTCCAAGGATGGAGACTTCACAGCTTCTCTAGGCAAATGTTTCTTCTTATCTTTAGATGGAATTCCCTGCATTTCCGTTTGTGCTCATGTCCTTGTGGAGGTGAGGCTGGCTGGCTTGTAGTTCCTCAGATCCTTCTCTTGTCCTTGCTTTCTTCCAGTCCTCGGAAATCTCCCCTCATCTCCACGGCCCCCTGTGTTTTCTCTTTGGAATCAGTAGCCAACTTCTGTTTGAGATAATTTCTCCTGATAGATTAAAAGCCCTTCTGGTACTTTGGGTATTCATCCACTGTAACCATGATACCTCGTGATCTTCACTTTGAAATAATTTTATTTTTATTTAAATTTCAGGAAAATTCATGTCTCTAGGGACAAAAAGGTGTGGAGGAATCAGTCCCAGAATGTTACTTTTCTGGTTTCATGCTGCCAAGTGAGGAAAAGCTCCTACTAACTTCAGTGAAATGACTTTTTTTTTTTCTGTATGACTCTATTCTCTCCCTGAACAAGTTTGTCTGTCATAGTATTTGTCTAAATGTAGATTTCTATCAGCAAAATCTGTTTTCTTCCATATTCCTTTTGGGTGACATTTTTCTGAATCTAGAACTCATCAAGACTGCTTGGCTCAACCTATGCATTGTCACTGTAAGTGTAATAATTCATCATCCCCCAGAAACCTCCAATACAAACTGTTAATGAATTGTTTGGCTGAGTCACAACCTTGTCATCCCGTGAGGTGTGAATCCTTTAGTGGTTAGTTGAGTAATGAAGTCCTTTGTTCACTGCACAGCCCTCACTTAGCTTTTGCATAACAGAAGTCTAAGCAATGCCTTCAAGGAAAGGACCTCTGAAGGAATGAAAAGCCTGGCATGAAATGGCAGTGGGATGGAATGTTTGTTGAACCATGCCTAATATTTACATAAAAAGAAAACAAATAATTACAGAAAACATTGACATAAAAAGAAAGCAGGAAGGATAGCAGTAGGATGAAACAGTTGACCAGTAAATGCCTGGGGAGAGCATAGGTAGATGAAGGCAATAATCTGTTACTTTTCTGGTGTTTAAGACACTGTGTGATATACATTACATCCAAGCAACCCAAAGGTATGACATCATCTTTTTTTAATAGAGTGTTTGGGACACTTTCTTTGATCAACTGTAAGCATAGGGGTTTTTGTTTTCTTTTTGCTAACAATGAGGGACAATACTTTTGCCTTGGTTTTAAAAGAAGGATATGCAGAAATGGGCTTAACGGGGTGATATTCTGTAATGCTGGCAATGAAAACAATGACCAAACAACCTTGGAAAACAGTCAAAACACAAGAGTATGCGATCCTCCATTACCGAATGACAAGGGGGTGTATGGATGGACGGGGCTGGGTGGCTGTTTCTGACTGACAGCACAAGCACAGTGTGGGAACTGAGGGGCTGGTAACACAGAATAATACATTCACCTGGCATGCGTTGGGAGGGAAAGCTTTAAAGCCACAGTGCGGGGGGAAGCTCTGCTTGCCCACATTGGTGTCACAGCGACGGATACATTACTTGTGTTGGTATTGTTTACAAAAGCGGCATGTTAGATTTACACGCTGCTTTCTGCTTGGACATCGAACTGAGTTGTGGCATGACCAGGGTTGGTGTTTACCTGTGCACAATTCTTAGAAAAATCACCCTCTTTAGATAGCAACACTGTATGACATCCCTCCTTGTAATCTTATTCAAACTTCTATATTAATTTAGTTCTGCTGGATAAACTGATGTTAAACTGAATTTACTTAAATTTCTGAAATAAGTTATTTCAAACAGATAGACATTACTTACTTGCTCACCCACGTAGTCACATTGAAGCAAGCAGTGGATCAAATTATCTTCTCAACAAAGCAGCAGCAAATTAGAATAACTCCATTTAAAGCTCTGAAATAAATAAATTTAGCATAAATAAATCCCCAGGCCAGGAATACACCTCTGAAACCCAAGCTCATTCTTTCTTTTCCTTGTATAAAATAAAATTAAGCAAATGGTTGAATGCCTTCCTAAATCAGGGCAGAAGATTGAAGCCTGATCCATTTAAGCCACTTGCTTAAGCTAGGGTGGAAGTGGAATACGTAGCTGCTTTTTCAAAGAGGTAGGCCTGTTACGAAAAAGAAACACAATATTTTTTGTCCTTTTTTTTTTCCCTGCTTAATTCACTATAGACATTTCCATATCACATATTAGCATACTTATAGGTGCAGAAGTGAATGTTGATATCGGTGTTATCCTATGTAGTAAGAACAGATTTTTATTCCTAACAGTGATTTTTTTCTTGGGCGAAATCTGACATCTTCCAGGAACCATAACTGGCAAAAGCAATAAGTAGTAATAAAACAGAAGGAATCTTTGTGATCTCAAGATTAATGGATAAAATGTTTATGCTGAGGGTTCTCTTCATCAACAAACTGCTGTTTCCACCTATTTGCATTTTAATGCTTATCCTAGTTCTGAAGTTAAAATTACAGACTTTTCCCAGCTGCTCTTTAAATGCTACATTATAATTTTGAGGAAGCATCATACGTAATTATATTTAATAGACACAGAATTGATTGAAACACTTAACAAAAACAAAAAGCCCAGACCTAATTTGGTAAACATGTTATTGTACAGTAACCCCCAATGAATTTGTTCTTAAATCTCCTAATTAATTTTTAATTAAAAAGCTCAAAGATGCTATTATACTTCTTGTTGTAAATGGCAGCCTTATGTAAGCATCACCGACTTAGCTGCTCAGACAAATATCTGCCATTAACATCCATGTTAATGAGAACTCCTGAACACAACATTTCAGAGATTTAAACAGTGGCAGCACTAGAACAGTCTAAACACCACATGGGGGTTTGTTCAGGTTTGTTCTTTTCTTTTTTGTCCGAGATAGGTTTGCACATGACAAGCTGTCTGAATTTCCGCTCAGGTGCATCAATCCTCTCCCCATTGCTACTACCAGATTACGTGTAGCATTAACTAGCGAATGATAGGGCTGCTCCAACTTACCTCGACTTATGTGAGGGCAAGTGGCCACTGTAACAGTAAACCTGTATGCAGATTTGCTTCATTAAATAGATTAACACTCCTCTTATTAATGAAATGCTAAACTACGGAAGAAAACAGACTAAATTCCCAACCTCTCACATAAAAGGGATTGAGCTTTTCATGATTTTAGTTCATCTTCTCATTAAAACAGTCGAAGGATCTAAGCTAGTAGCTGCAACACAGTGTGTTGCTGTGGGGACGGGCTGCTGTCACAAATAGAGGATTATTAATAGCAGAAAACCAGCAAGTGCTTCTTTCAGAGAAGCATCTTTAATAGCAGAAGGAAAACACTTGAGACAAAATCTCATTTGCTATGTTCTTCTTACATTTTTAACCAAGAAGGGATGGGAGGTGGAGATGCAGTGATTTCAATGGCTTAATTATCTGTCTTTTATACGATTATTAACGCTCCACACAGAAGCAGCAGAATTTAGAAGGCTGGAAGTTGTAATCTCAGTTTTGCAAAGATGCAGTTTTCATTTTAAAACATGCAAAGTTTTGTTGTTAGAACAAGAAATTAAAAATAGTGAAGTTTCCTCTTAAAAGCAATTTACAGTAGCTTCCTCCTCATAACTTTTCTTATCAGGTTTTTGATATTTTAGAAATGAAAGCTGGTGCAAAAATCACTCCGGCTATTTAGAACTAGATTTTTTTTAATCATACCAGGAATAAATGACGATATCTACTTTCAAAACCAGGGATACCCATCCGCTTAATTTAAAGGCAAATATCAGATGCATGCTTTCCTTTGGGCACAGGACTGTATTTATTATAATATGTGTCCATATTTTTTTAAATGTTAGTTTTTAAAAATTATTATTATTTCTCTTGTATGTCTCTTTTGGAGTGTCTAACTGTGGGAGGTGGCACTCAGATCTGCATTCTAAAAGTGAAATATCTCATATAGTCAGTTCTCATGCAAGAGCTATCATTGCGGTTCTGTTGTCTGGTAATAGCCTGTTGGATCATCTTGTGGAGGTGAAAACAAGGTGACAATAGTGTCTGCAAGGCAAAGGGCTCGAGAAGGTGCTCATCAACAAAATTGTTGTTTGTATGTATACAAAGTATATACCCAACACTTTTTACCTTTTCGCACTATGTCTGAAGAGAGAGATTCCCTTTTTTGATCAGATTATTTTTACTGTAGGAAGTTAAATCTGAACATGAGGAAAAACTTTTCTACTGTGAGGGTGCCAGAGCATGGCCCAGGCTGCCCAGAGAGGCTGTGGAGTCTCCTTCTCTGCAGACATTCAAAGCCCTGGCCGTGTTCCTGTGTGACTGCTCTGGTGATCCTGCTCTGGCAGGGGTTGCACTGGGGGAGCTTTCCAGGTCCCTTCCAACTCTTCATATTCTGTAATTTTGTGATTCTGATGCAATAATAGATCCAAATGCTATGCTTTGGAACTTGTCTCAGATATTTAAGCTACCTGAAAAAACTTTTTTGCACTACTACTTCATGGGTGATTGTCTTCTTTCAGTAAATAAGTTGAGACAATTGGTGTAACCAGTTTTTGTGTGCTCTATATATTGTCATTTTATGCTTGAATGAAATATAGTTGTATTGGTGGTTTGGTTGCTCCGAAAAATCATATTCTGACCATTTTTCTGCTGAAATGAATACTTTGCTGATGTCGAAGGTAGCAGTTGTAAAAGCAGTCAAATCTTTTTCAGTTTCTGGAATGCTCCAGCTACTCCGGAACAGCTCAATCTTTAAGATGTGGTACTATAAATCAAATATGTTACAATAAATACTTCTAATTGCTAATGGTAGGCTTTTACAACCATAGATGGGGGTTTTTAGTGTTTTTGTTGTTTGGGAGTTATTTTAAGATCTATAATAGTTACAGATAATGAATCCAGGATGTAAATGCTGTTCAAATTACCTGTTCTTCAGCTGCCCACAGGAGATGTTTGCCTTTAACAGAGCTTGATTATGAGAGCATACATCTCATTGAACTCCAATGTAATATCTGTGCTCTTTTTTTGAGAAGTTGCAGCAGCAGGTACAAGTAAACCAGTACTAGCAAACTATGTGCTGTAGCATGACTATATTTTAGATCTTTATGAAATGAAATTGGGTTACATACAGAAAATCAAATACTTTTATCACTACTTTTGTTATCCTGGGTTCCTACAGTCCTAGGGATTTGTAATTCTCTTCCTTAACAGACCTTAGTCAAAACTTTTTTCTGTCTGCAGAGAGAGAATGAGGGGGGTGGAATGGGAACCTCACAGATGCCGTGCTTCACACTTTCCAAAAGCAATGAAAAACCTTTTTTCCTTCAACTCTTCAGGACTTATTCAGAGTCAGTTCCTCGTAGTTCTGCTCTTTCCAGTCCATTGATAACTCCAAAGGAAAAATGAGAGATCTGAGTGGTGTGGTGTGTTTTGTTCCTGCTTTTTCTTTGGCTTTACTCCTATTTCCCCCCAAAGACAGACACTTTGGTCATCGCTGATCTGTGCACAGACCCTTGTATTTACTGATTCGGGCCTTTGGATAATCCTCAACTTGCACGGCAAGCCAACTCCAAAGGCTTGTGTACCATTGTGTTTTAGATGGTAGCAACTATTTGTAGTTGTTTGCAGAAAAGCTGGTTAATTGTCAAAAGGAAGGCTATTTTCAATTGTACTTGCATTGTAACAATGTCTTTTGCTAATCAGTCCAAGATAGAAGTTTATCTCCCCTCTTTCCATCACAGTGACCAGAAAATCACAGTAGAGCAGCAGCCAAAATACTTGCAGTACTGTATATTCACTTGAGTAGCTCTTCTCTGCTAGTGCTTAGACTCTGCCATAAGAACACCAGCTGTGCAACTTGTTCACCCAGCTGATGGTACTTCAAATCTGCTTAGCTTCAAAAATTACTTGCCTGTGTAATCTAATTTTACCCAATGTTCTGTTTAGAAATAAGTCCATTTACCACTCGCAGATTGTTAGCTTCCTGATTTAATAGTGAAATGTTAAAGAAAAAGCAGTGTTTCTCCCTCATAACTCATGCTTTCATCCCACTTGTTCATACTCCAGTAATTGAAATTACAGTCTTATAATTGTGCAGACATTGATGATTTTGCAAATGGGGGATTATTAATAGCATAAAAACAAGAAGGGCCTCTTCTCAAAATGTTATTCCAGCAAAAAAGAACCAGAAAAATATGCTTGATTATTTCTTCATTTTTTGGTGCATTCTTTACATTTTAATTAGGCAGAAAAAGTAGATAAGATTTTCTTTCATCAGCATGAATATTAGTGAATCATAGCAGAAAAGAATCTTATGGAACATACTACAAGTCATGAACTTGGATTTTTTGTAAAATCTATTGACTTTAAGGTTTTAAAAAACCCCTTTTTTAAGAAATGAAATACAAACTGGAACCAGATCTTCATTGGTGATTCAATGTATTTTTTTTTTGGTACCTTTAAGTAAAAGTTATGCACTTCATTTAATTTTTATAGAAAAGAAAAAATTTTGCAGGTATTTCTGTGTTTAGAAACTTTTGTTATTAGTTTGTCAAACCTGACATTCCTATATACTTTGCAACTGGTAGGATCTCCTGGTAGGATCTTTCAGTCTTTTAGCAAATTACAGTTGTTGAGTCTGTGTATTTCCTAAATATTTTAACATATACTTTCAAGTGAAGAGCTGATCAGGAAAACTTTGCATCTGGCTGCTGGGAGATCTGGGGGCCAGATCATAGCTTTGGAGTCCTTGTCTGCCAGTGGCTCTGCCACTCTGTCCTGCAGTCAGAGGTCTCAGCTGAGCAGCAGCACTGGAGATGCTCCTGTGTTCCTCCTTCCTCTCTGCACACCCAAACCCTGAGCCACAGAGGGGTTTGGAGGAGATGGTTTGTTAGAGTGCATTGCCTGAACTACTAGGCAGGAGAAGGTGCATAAGGAACAATGAAAGAGCCAGGGGACAATGAGATCCCCAGGATAGAGTTTTCACACAAATAAAGGAAGTATTTGTAATACGTTGCACAACTGCACTGGGAATTAATGGAGGATACTTCCATGTGGATACAATAATGGTATGGATGCACTTTGTGGCTCAGCAAGTCCTGAAATTGCTGACACAGTTCAGAGGGAATACCATGGGAATTGACACACACTTTCCAGAAGTGCCACATTTCTTATGCTCTTTTCCTGAGTATTTACTTTGTTGGATAGTGGGTACAGAGAGAAATGGAATTTTGGCCTAAGTAATTCCATTCTTAGGAAGGCAGTTTTACTTTTCCATTGTACCTGAGGTGGTTTGATCTTTGTTTTGTACGTGTTTATTTAGCAAAAGCTTTTAAAAAGCAACCATGCTATGAGCATCTCATTGCTAAGCAACAATGTAATCTTCCCTCCCACATGCCTTCTTGCTGTTCTGTGAAAAATAAGTATAACAGATATGTAAAGGATAGGGTGCTTTCCTCTTGATAGAATAATCCACAGAGGGGCTTAGCTCTGAGCAGTTCTGGTCACCTGTTTGAGACACACTATTGCTGTCATCTGGGTCCTAGCTAAAGCAGTGATGGGCTGTATCCTACTGCTCCATTCCTGCAAACCTTTCTTGAGATCTTTGCTTGGGCAGAAAAACTTCCACACAGAATATGTTTGCAGTTTCTGTGTACTGATAGCCATGTACAGTTTGGGATGCTTTGAGGTGACCTAATCCTGAGTGATCTGCAGTGCAGGAAAGTGGACCCTGCTTCACTTGCAGAAGAGGAGGCTCGTGGCAGCCTTATTGGTGAACACACTTTACAAATGCATTGGATTAGGGGCTTTCCTGCTGGAGAATTCCTGTTAGCTTTGTTGTTTTCCCATTGATCAGAAGACAGTGAAGTCGTGGTGGGCAGGGGAGGGGGAAGAAATGTGCTTTGTCAGCTAACTGCACTTCTGGAAAGTGTTTGTCAAACCATCTCTTGTTTCAGTATCCGTCTGGAATTAAAGCAGTTTTAAAGCTCTACACTTCAACAGCCTTAGCTGGTTTGTTGGCTTTCTGTGGTACTGCTCTGTTTCTGTGTTCTTGTGAATGCCTTCAAAAGCTACCACTGAACTCCATGAATTGTAATTTTACTTTGTAATATCAGTGTTGTGTGAACACCACTGAAACTGCTGTGGCAAGGTCACTTTGTAGAACTAAACACTGGCTAAGTGTTAAATATGATCATGCAGTTGTAGAACAGATTGAACTAGAAATGCTCCCTGGCTTACACTTCGTGCCTGAATTCCTGCTATACATCAGCTTAGGAAAGCTGTAGTAGTTGTAGTCAAGGGTCTCATAGCAAACAACAAATAAAGCAAGCAAAACAGTTGCCTTTTGATGACCATCTCTTTCAGAGTACTTGGAGGGCAAATTGGTCCTTCTAAAGTTTTGCCAAGCATCTTCTATGCTAAGGTATGTGTAGCTACTTGAATTTTCAGTGGTAGCATCTTAAAGGCATTCTTAATTTCCTCTTTACCACGAAGATCTGTAGAGGCTGTTTATTTTCATATACGGTAACTCTGTTAAAGGATTGCCTGAATTTGTCTGTGATTTCTGCTTATCTGTGTGAGGAGGCAGTTGTGAAATGAGCTCAGGTATGAGCTTGAACAGAATATTGCACACTAAGGCCTGTTGTGGCTGGCCAGATTCCTTCTTTGATGAGGAGAGCCTTTATGCTGTTGTTAGTGTAGTGTGGGATGACTATCCCAAACCTATGTTCCTTTTCAATAGATCATTATTACCTTAGCGTGCAACATAACATACCATGTAAAAAGGCATTGGCACTCCCAAAGATGGCAGCAGAACTATTCTGCAGCTGAAATCACACACTTTGTAACAGGTACTTTGCTAGCTAGACATTCCAGTGGTAATGGTAGTATCGGAATAGTAATCTTCTGTAACGTAACATGGAAGTCAATGGCAGAGCACAGTGAATTTTTAATGTACTGGCTTTAAGATCAAATCGATAAACTACCAAACACTTGCATATGTGGAAAAAGAGTGCAAAGACCGTCTGTACTCCCGTGTGTACTTTTTTCATGGGTGGGTAAGGAGCAGGCAGGCAGTCAAGTAGCAGAGTCACAGCTCAACCTGCTGTGCCCAGTAACAACTGAGTTAGCACAGACTGGAAGTAGATTGCAGAACAAAAGATACATAATCCCCTGCCCCCAGAGCAAGGGAGAAGCAGCAGCCACAGTATTGATCTCCTGTTCAGAATTTATTGCTTTGTTGTTCATCCAGTGCAACAACATAATGCACTTTAATCAGAGCAAGTAGTTAATATTCTGTTTAACTTACAGCAAACTAAAAAAAATAAGAATAATTAAAAAATAAAAAATGTGCCAATAAGGACACAGTCCATTTACCCATAATTCTTCCATCCACACTCTTCTCATTCATTTTTAATGATCATTTTATATTTTCCCTTTATTTCTTCTTTCTATATTATTATATACACAAGACAGAAGAGTGAACAAAGTTAAATTGTTTCTTGGGTTTTGCTGAGCTGCCTGGTGAGCAGATAAAAATAGCAAACGCCAGTGGCAAAGTCTCCCGAAAAGTGCTAGCACATTGTGAAAGTGCTAACACATTGTGCTATTGAATCAGCACTGAGAAATCAGATTTTCCTCACAACGCTTTCTTTAAACTTAAGGTGACCTTTAGGAGTGCATTTGCATCAATGTAGAGAACCTTATTACTTTATCCTATCAAAGACTAAGTGCTGCCGTCCTGAAAAGAGTTCAGCTGTGGGCCCTGAAAACTCCCTTCTTTTTCTCCTAGGCTTGATAGGACGTAATTGATTCTGGTACCAGAGTAAACAAGACACAGACACCCAGTTTGAGAGGTATTGTCTTTGGGAAGATACTATTTTTAGCTGAGTATTGCAGAAAGTTCCTATTTATGAAAGTCTCCATTTTATCATTTCTGAAAACCATTTCTATATACTTGATAATTCCACCTGCTTTCCTGAAATTCCACAGAGCCTGAGGTTATCTGCAGCACAGACACCGATACAATTTTTAAACAGGGTTTGGGGCAGCAGAGCTATCTTGGCTGTGGCTGTTGTCTTGCATATTGATTACGCAGAAAAAGTTTTACCTTATGGGGTCAAATTCTTAAGCTGTTACTTGTGAATCAAATTAACAGAGACTGAGAGCTGCTGTGCCACCTATTGATTTTGAAGCAAGCAAGAATTGCTCAGAACTTCTTATAGGCAGGCCTGAATTGATCAGAGTTCTTACGGGTTGAAGCTTATGAATTGTTAAATGACTTAAATTAATTTACACATTAACCCTAATCCGAAGCATACTGAACTCAATGAAAATACTGTATTGTGCTTTCATGGACTTTGGATGAAGGTTTACATCACAAGTTGGACTTAGAACAGTTCATGACCAGTAGAACTGGACAAATAGTTAGAAACTTGGATGATACGAATTAGATTCTCAAGTCAAATACAATATCTAAGAATGAAATATTCTCAGCACGATAGAGGAACCTCTAGATGGACAGTGACTTTGAAAACAGTGAGACTTAAGTAGCTGCTTAAATGTGGAATTTAAAGAATTCAAAAGAAAGCTGAAAAAGTGCATTTTTTAGTGCGTTGTAACTGGCTCGTATGTGTTCTCTGTAAACTGAGGGCAGAAGGAATATGATTTTCAAAAGGCAGAGACATGTTCTCAGCACAGCAGGAAGGGATTCAATCCCTGTTGTTACCAAAGATCTCTGTTGCAATGTGTGTGTGCTTACAGTATACAGCAAGAGGCACAATAACATCAAACATTAGCATAGAAACAGCGACGGTGAGCTGGAATAAATTTGTCTCTAACTTTTATGAGACTCCCCAAGCAACATTCCTTTTCTGAGGTTTTTTATTAATATATTTTGGTCTAATGTGGTAGCAAAGCTGGCCCTGAGAATTCACTGTGGGAACTGTATTTGTAGCAGTTAATGATCCTATCTCAATCTGATGTATTAGTTTAAATAACCAAATAACGGTCACAGAAGTTTAGAGCAAACGTTAAGCAACAACATTTCATCTAATTTGTGACTAAGAGCCAATGCATATAGTATTCATGTTTAGAATGGAATAATACCTTCACTGACTTATAAGAAATATTGATGTCAACAAGTCAGTATTTTTCCTTGTCGAGGCATTACTTATACATTGATCAGGGCCTCTTGGTTTCTTTTTTAGTGTTACTCTCTCATTTTCCTTTCTTGTAGTATAATTTAAACATTAAAAAATGAAGGCATTGCAAATATATTAGTATGTATTATTTTTCAATGTCTTCAGTTTATTCAGGAAATGGCAGAGACATTTAACAATTACTTAGCATTTATCTTTACAAAACACGAGGATGATTATAAATAACAGTGAAAAGGCTTATTGAAGGCAAAGGAGGTCTGAGTACTGAATTATCTGCTGATCAGAGCAGTTGATGAATAATTCATTATGCCTGCCTTTTCCAGGAGCCAAACTTAGGAGCAGTGGCCACTGTAATTGCGGACACCAGGTGTTATGTTATTAAGCTATTAATTTGCTTATGCAGTGTCATGCCACATTATATCACATCCACTCTCTGTGTGGTCCAGCATAATAGGGATTTTTAAGCGTTGTGACGCGGCACAGCACAACAGGGACACAAATCAAAACCAGCAGCACTTCAATAGATCACCTGTTCTGTACAGCGTAGGGAGGTTATTGCTGCGGACATCCGTCTGTAATGAAGCCGCTCAAACAGAAGTGGGATGGAGAGCGCGCCATCTGCGAGGCATCTCCATTAAACTCAGGTACTTTGGCACATCCCTAATTAAAGACACTGAGTCTTGAGTTCCAATTGACAAACCTCTAGATCTAGACAACATACTCTCAAGAGTGCTTGAAGGATTAATACAGAGATGTGAGGTGCTAGTCTGGATAATTTCATGGGCAATTTCTAATTAGCTTATGCTTGAGAAGTTAACTTGCAAGTCTCATGGGAAACTAGCCAAAGAATAATGGAGTCCCCAGCGCTGCAGGTGTTGCTTCTATGACCTTACATGGATTTTATACTCCTGAAGAACTGCAGCCTGCCATTTAAGAATGTCTTTGCCTGCTCCCCTGGATTGATCAGGAGCCACCTCTCCTGAAACAGCGGCCATGCTGTGCTGCTGGATGCTGCAGGAGGATAGGCATATGTCAAGACAAAGTCCTAGCTCATTATTTAATAGGGAGGATAAAGAAGGACTCAGGATGTTATTTTGTTCTATTCTATCACAGTCTAAATGAAGCCACTGTCAATTAGCACAAATATTAGAGTCTGTGGCAAGGACTCTGCAGTAAGCATACATAAGCAAAACATAACTGAGGAGCTGGCTTTTCGTATAGGAGTGTATATAATCAATAAGAATTGGAATCACATTGTCACAGGTGCAGCTGCCTCTAATCTAGTACAGACACTCCAGTGACAGACCAGGTATCACATGTAAATCCTCTAACGCTGAGATTACAGTGAGAAAATAATAGGCTTGGAAAATTGCAAAAGTTGTGAGAAAAGTTTATTCACTTAAAGTTTATTGTCATGGGGGAAAGAAGACTTTATTAAAGATTTAAATTTAATAAAGTAATAAGTCAAAGAAGAAATAAAAATCTTGATAAAGTTGATCCAAAAGGGCCTAACAATAAGAGGACTTAATCTGAAGGCTTACAAAATCAGGAGTCAAATACAACCAATATAGAGCAGGTTCATGTAGCAAGTAATGAGCATGCACCCCTGCGTAACCATGTAAGAGAATAAATTCAAGAAGCGTCAGGATGTAGATGAAAGAATCAGATGAGATTCTTGACACCAGGGATTAAGGGTTGTGGCATGAAAATAAGAAAAGGATCTGACTTGGTGAACATGTGAGTGTCTTGAGCCAATGGCTTTCTCACTCTTAAGATTTTGTTTTTTAGTGCTTTCATTCTTGAAGATAAAACACCACTGGGGTTTGTGACCAGGCTTAGCCTACTGCCTCTTCTGCTGTCAGTCCATTTTCCCGATTCTCTGGGGCTGGGTTCGCTATTCTGCATCACAAGATTTCTTATTCTTTCAGTGTTATTTTTTAGGGAAGTTGTCTCTAAGTCTGAGCACACTGAACCTTATTTTCAGAGGTTGTCATTGCATCCAGATCCTGTAGGAGGCAGGCTTCAAAGTTTCATCTGAAAACGGAGGTGCTGACAGTCAGAGAGATCTAGTTTGAAATTGTTCATGCTGAAAATGGCTATTATGCTACATACTGACTGAGCACCCCAAATCCCCCAGTCTTAAATCCCTACCTTGTATTTTTATTGCATTCTTTACATTTATCGTGGGAGAGCTGAAGTGACTCTGTGGCGATCACAAAATTGCATATTTATCTCTACATGCATGTGGAAAAGTTTACAGATAGTACTTGACCTTGAAGTATAAAGATGTAAAGGGAGTGGATGAGCATGATTTCCTTTGATTTAGATTACAGTAAATATTTCAAAGCTTCCTGACCCTTCTGATTCCTTCTTGTGGCTCTCACAGCTGGGAAACACTGGTCTGCGTGAGCCACCTGAGACGTGCACGCTGCTAAATCGAACCACTTTGCAAGCATAAGAAAGCACATTTAGAGCAGTTTGAATCGGGCAAAGGAAAAACTGTGAATGAGGACGAGAGTTCATTAAAGCTTTAGTCTTTCAATGGAAATTCTTCTAGTGCATTTCTGGTATCTGCGGAGATAGTGATTGATGAGGACATAAATAGGCTGGTTTTACTGCAAGTTATTAACATTCCATTCCTTGCTACATCACCACTGATCTCGCTCAGCAGAGACCACTCTCGAGTGATGTCACTGCGTATTTCTCTGCACAATCAAATCAATAGGTAAAGAGTATGAACACCGCAATTACTACTCTGGTTAGCCCAGATTGCTACTTGAGGTGCTAAAAAAATATATGTTTCTTTCACCTAGTGGCAAATCCTCGTTGCCAGCCTGTCACTAGCAAGGAAGCAATATTTATAGTTGTCTTTAGGGAAGTCTATCCTATTGTGCAGTTAATTATGATAAACTGTTTTATTTGTAAAAGAGCTTAAAACTGCTTTGTACTGTGGCAATGTGTGGCTATCAAAGAACTGCTTAATTAAGACGGTCAAACCAGCAAATTTCTACTGCAGTATGACAGGAAAAACATCAGGATGTGCCTAATTCGAAAAATAAAGTGGTGGTTGTACTATACTCTGATAATGCACAAGTGGAATCGCAACCAAAGATGAAGGCAGAGTTTTCCACGTATGAGCACTGCTGACTTCGCAGAGCAGGCTCAGGTTTTCTCAGCAGAGTGGGTAAAATTGGATTACAACTCCCCAGAGAAGCCAAGGCCCTAACACACCTCAGCACGTGGCAGGTTGAGATATGGACTTTCACCTGACAGAAGGAATGCAGAGAGCAAGGCGGAGAGTTGTGGAAAACAGAGTTAGTTGCATGTATGGAAATGAAAAGATTGCTTGTGGTGGTCACTGATGGTGCTCAGCCCCCTCCCACTGCCCATGGTTGCCCTCACAGCACAGTCTACATGTACTATGTCCAAAGCCACTTGAGGTTTGCCTTGCTTTCCGGGGCTAACACAGATAAAATAAGCAGCAGAGTTGCAGGAATTTCACTGCCTCCCTACATCTGGCTCCTGTCCTCAGCCTGGGGGTGGCCCTGCGAGCGTGTGAGCTGGCCTGGGTGTGCACAGTCAGAGCTGAGCTCACAGGTCCACTTCACCATAGATCCACTGCCGGTGCTTAGGCCCTGCACAAGCAAACCACTGAACTTGTGTGGAGTCCATGGACCTTAACACAGAGTCAGTTAACGAACGTGGATTTGTAGAAACATCCAGAAATTAAGGTCTGCTAGCGCACTTTCTGAAATCAGTGTGTCCTTAACGTTGACTTCAGCAGATCCCAACACGTTCTGATAGTCATCACGAGCAAACAAATGGATCTTTTATGGATGTTACAGCTGAGGGTCTAGGTGAGGGAGCTTGCTGGGGCCTTTTATTGGAAGAGATTCATTAGAATTTATACAGTAATAGTTGAAAAGCCCCAGTACTGCCTCTGCTGGCCCACATCAGTGTCTTTCATCATGACACTGCAGAAAGGAGGACTTGACAGACCAGCTAAATTAAGGCTGCATGCGCAAAAATATTCTCTACCTTGGGGAAAGAAAGAAATTATATTAATATATAATGCCCTACATTTAACATTCCCTCAGTACCCTCCCACTTCTGAGTTACTGTACTTGGAGATGTGATCATGTATTAAGCACTGTGAATTCAAGATCTTTTTATTTGTGGCAAAGCTTTTCTATAGAAAGTGTTCAGCTTTTATATTCATCTCAAAACTGAAAGTTATTGGAATGATATATTGGTTAATATGCCTGGTAACATCTGAAAATATTGGGCTTTTATTATTCTCTTTTTGTGTTTTGTGTAGCTGTCAGAGGAGCACATGCACAAACATATGCATTTTCCTTTGCAGTCAATAATGAACTAATTAAAACATAATTAGAGCAACCATTGCTTTTCATTGTATAAAATCATGATGTCTCAAACACGAGTCACAGGCTGTCTAGCATAAGATGCACAGGTAGCTTGGCCCGTGCTTACTGGGAGTTTTCCTGAAGCTTTAATTAGGGCTTCTTGCTGGCTCAGGATTTCAGAAATGTGAAAGCGGAGTTTTGGACAAGAGGAATTGTTTTCTTGGTCAGCTGAAAATTACGGACAAAGCCACAGATTGGGCTGTGAACTCAAAGAGTACAACCTACAGCTCAATTTCTTGGCCCATTGGTTATAGCCAATCACAAAATTAAGAAAATTTATAATGCTGCAAAGAAAGGATTTTTTATCATAAGTATTCTAGTTGCATTTTCCAAATACTGTTTACTTTAAAATACTGGTACAAGTCAGTATGGAACCACGAATATTTTTTAAATTATAGGAATTAGAGATAGAGTTTCCTTTTCATGAAGAAAGATCAGGTAGATAGACAATGAAAAGTTAGGGCGCTTCCATAAAACTGTCAAAGTTTATGAGGCTGGCTGGCTGAGCCGGGTGGGATTTAAGAGTGCGTTACTGAGCAATCTGTACAGGGTAGTATTTCAAAAAATCAACAGCAAGAACGCATTTAGAGGACATGTGTCTTCAGGTTAAGGTGCCAGTCTAGTTCATGCTACAAAAGAAGTTCGTGCAAACTCAGGTTGGACTAATCTACAACTGTGTTTCACAAGGCAACCACTTCATGGCTGTAGTGCTATAGGAAAAGAAAGACATGCTGAGATAGTCCAATTAAAAATTATCTTTTTTTAAGGAAAAAAAAAAGGCAGCTTAAATCCAAGTCAAAAGAGGAACGGTAAAGGGAAATTAAATTTTTTAGCTGCATGGTGCTTGAATGTGCTTTGAAGGGCTCTGTGTGCACAGGCAAAGAAAAGAAATTAATCTTACATCGCAATGAATATTTACAATATTGAAAATTCCATGTAGGGTCCAGCTTTGGTTTCCTGTGGAGAGTGAAGCATAGTTTGCTGTAACAAAATAAACAGCTAAGTTGTTCTGGAGATGTATTTTCTTTGAGTTCAAAATAGAATTGCATCAGCGAGAGCATAATAGTGTGGTTTGAGAAGAGTGGGAAAAGCTCCAATTCAGCAATCCACCACTGGGAACAGTGTGCTATTAAAATTACTTCATGTGTAAGCATGTTTCAGTTCTTTGCTCAGTAAAGAGAGATGGAAGGATTTACTTAAATAACTCGCTGAATATCTGGGGTCTAGTCACTCGGAATCATCCTTTCATGCAGAAAAGGTGTTTTTTAAACACTCAGCTAACAGTGGCTGGGGTGAAATCTTAGTTTGTTCAGTACTTGTTCCATGTTAAATATTAACCTTTGGAAAATGGGTTTAACTTTACAAAAGGTTATAATAGTTCTCTTTTATTAAACACTGCACTAATGCATTTTTCCAGCAGATATATGTAGGACTAAATCTTTTGAGATGAGTTTTTGGAAAAAATGAATATGGCACTGAGTTGTAAGAAATTCTGGTTTAACACTTGATTAAAGAGCTGAACAAACTACATGTCTTAAAACATAGGCATTTCTCTGGCTTTTATATATCCGTTGAATTTGGGACAATGAAAATACAATTCTAAATCCATCTTTTTAGTAAAAATGCAAATTAATTGCAAATTAACAGCCTATATGAACATGTTACCTTGTTAAAAGCAGTATTTGTCATTCCTATGTCTTCTTTCTGAGCATGCTTAAATAACTTGATACCATTTCTATGAGTTGGATTTTATTCTAGCTGCTTTCTGTAGGCTTGCACAAAACTTGACATGCACAGGAAAATGACAAGCAAGGGAAAAGCTAGAAATAATTTTTTTTGTACCAAGCACTAAATGATGTTACCCTCTTCAAATAAAAAATTGTCTCCTTCTCTACTCTTTGTCTTCAAAATACTCTCTCACACCAAATACATATTCCCTAATTATGAGCAGAATCTGTTTAAGTTGTTCATTGGCTACTCTGAATCAGCATATTGGACCTTTTCACTGCAAAAGAAAGAAGTTCCTATTTTTGAACATCTCAAAACTCTTCTCCCTGAAGCTGAGAGATCCCTCAGTAAGGATTTAATATGACTTTTAGATTTATTTCACAGACATCACTATCAGGAATGCAATTGCCCTCACATGTTAGTATGTAGATCCTTTGAAATACCTGCGTGAGATAAACTACAGGATCATTTGATTAACATTATTGTCATGTTGCCATAATTAAAAGCAATACATTGAGCAAGGGTTAATACACAATAAAGTCGCCAGCTGGATGTTTCTGATTGTTTAAAACATACAGCTATGATTTCTTCTTTAATTGTATTCACTTTTTACACCCTTACCAGATGCTGCATTGCCCAGGATATTTGTCACTTTCTGGTAAATCTGGTTCCTGGTGTATTTTGGGATTTCTGCTGCTGTCTGTATGCAAACAGCCATGCTGTTCATGGAGTCTTTAGGTTCTTTTTCTGATCTACGGAAAGTTCTGTTATAGCCACATAAACCTATGTGGTATGAGCTTCCTTCTCAACTTGCCATGATGAGGCTTCACAAAAATTAGCATTATTGTAATCCTTTAGACTACAGGGAATAAGAAATAATGCAAAGAGCTCAGCTGCCTATATCATATGGGATTTTCTGTGTCCTGTTTTTAATTCATTTTCTCATATTTGTTGAAGATGCTTTAAAACCAGCATGAGTAATAGTCTGCTCAGCTTCAACCAGGGAAGGAGCTGGAGCAAAGGGCAAGCATTTGGAGATTCATATCATGCTGAAGCTTCCTTTGTAAATCCCTAATTCCGTTTACTCTTAGCAGTAGTGAAATCCAGTTGGAGATTATGATATTTAAATGCGAATGTCCTTTTCCTTCCTATCTTCTTCCAGAGGGATGGATCACATGCTGGGAACTTTTATAAAAAAGAAATAAGGATGGCTTTGGAGTTAGTGATGCAGAGATGTTTTATGGGCACATACTGCAGTCAGCCGGTGCCTCATTGCTTTCTCACTGCAAACCGTGTGCGTATTTCTCTCCTGACTTGTTCTCTTCAAGCATGTTGCATGTAATTTGTCAGAGTCTTATGAAAAGACAGTTCAGAAGTTTAAATAGGCAGAAACTAAAGTTGGCACAGGCTAAAGTTAAAATCTGCACACAACCAGTTGCACACTTGGTCGTGTGGTGCCAGGAGGTGACTGATTTACCAGTAGTTGAGACCATCAGTGGTTACATTCAGAATGCAGATAAAAGCCCTGTTGTGAAATTTTGCGACATCAATGCTCTGTTTACATACATGAACATGAAATTAATTTGACTAACTAAACTGTACGCAGAATGCACGTTGACTGGGGTCCTGAGACAGGCTTCCAGCACAATACAGAAACTGCAGGTGAGCTCTTTGTTTTAGGGAACTAGAATAAACACCAACTTGAACCACATGTCAATTGCTTTTTTTGGTACACAGTGACTACTTCCACATTCATAATCCTCAGCTTAAAGTGTAAGTAAGAGTTGCTCTCTCTGTTGCAGTGAACAATAAGCACAAAAGGATTCAGAAAGTAATAACAAAGACAAATAACTTTGCAATAAAATTTCAGCTCCAGTAATTTCCTATTTATATTTTCTCACTGAATCATGTAGTCCCAAGCAATGCACTTTTTTACATCTGGGCTGCATCATACAAAGTAATTTTATATCTAATACTTCCCAATGTGTCCGAAATATAACATCACATGCACAATGCATGACAGGATGGTCGATGAATTATACAGAGCTTTCAAAAAACATTACTGTGAATGTGATTTCGTTGGCTCTCTAAGACAAGCAATCTTACCGTGTTATGAGGAATGAATTGTCAGTCAGGGGTTTTTTTTTATTCTTCCAGGAAGGTTTCAGAAGCTGTTACTTAATGCTATTGTTGAAGGCTGCCCATTGAATCTGTTTTTCCTGTGTGAAATTACTGATGTGTCCTGCGTGTCTTAAAATTTAGGTCTCGGTTAGTGTAGCATTTTGCCAGGGTGCATTACATGAGACTATAGGAAATGTTCACAAGTGAAAGGAAGTGGAAACTTCAGAGAGGAGGCGGAACTGGTAGGAGCAAAAGAATAGGTTTTGTATATGAAAAGCTTGTCTTTGTCTTATCGAAGTGTAAGTTCTCTTACCGTTCCTCCGTCTCACACATACTCCCATGCACTTATCTCAAATACGATTTTAAATGTCAGCTGCACCATGTCTTCTGAGAGCAAACAGGTGAAGCTGGACTTCCCTCTTTTTTCCATGCAGGTGACTGGGATGTTTCTCCATATAGCTCTGAAAATAGCTGCAGCAAAGAGAAATACCGCACTGGTGGTGGAGATGTGATTTTGTCTTAGTCAGGTTCTTCACTCATGTTGCTTGCAGCATGGTCCAAGTTGGCTGAATAACCTATATGAGATACTTGGGTATTCCTGACACAGCCATGAAGCCTTTTGGGGTTACAACTGTCCCATTTTAATAGAAGTTTTATGTAGGTATTTTGAGCAGTTACAGCTGGGCTCAAGACTACTGATTCATTTCCTATAGACAGTTGAACAGATGGCTCTTCACTTAATTATTAATGTTACCTAGGGATCCAGTCGTGCTGTATCAGTGAGCCAAACATAAGGCGACAAACTTGTCAGTCTTCAAATTTGGCTCTTGCTTCTGGGCATTGATGATTTGAGTCTCTTCTCATTCTGTATCAGTTATTCACCTGGTAAAAACTGAAGGTGTTTTTGACCTCTGAAAACCTGACAGTTTCACAGGGAACTGATAGCATCCACTCACCACCAGCAGATTTCAAGATAAGAAGTAAAAGTGCCAGAGGATGAACCAGCCAGTTCTCCACCTCATGCCATCCCCTGGAAGTTGAGGTTGAGGTTCTTATCTTTCAGATTCTTTTCCAGAATTGAAAATTGATTAATTGAAAGGGGAAAAAGAATAGGATAGCATAAACTGTCAGAAAACTTTTTAATAAAGATTATTTTTTCCCAGTGGGGCAAATATAATCTTCAGGTTACAGCAAGCTTATGGATTACTGAGATGGAAGAATCCTGTAAGTGTGAAATTCTGCTTTGTATTTACCTGGGTGCTGTCATCTTCTTTCTCTAGAGACAAATGCATATGTGTGCCTCAGATTTGAAATGTGCCATTAATTACTGAATACTGCCTCCCTTGCACACAATGAATTCCTTAAGTTGTCTTCACTGTAAGGGATACAGAAAAATCGTGCCAACATTTTTCAGTTTGCAACTTGCTGTCACTTCTGGAATCAGCTTGTGACAGCAGATGTTAATTCACTGCTCAGTAGAAAGCCTCAGGACTGGTAAGCAGCAAAGTTAGCAAGAACAGTTGTCATAATTCAATGCAATCTTAATGTTTCCAGAGACTTTTATATTCCTACTCTATTATACAGAGGGAAATTTAACCTTGTAAATGGAAAACTTGTTGCATCAGGTTGAACAAAAGACACAAAGCTAACCCCAGTGCTGGTGGATGTGTGAAATGCATATGGAATCCAACAAACAGAAACGAATTTAAAAAGCAAAGCAAAGCAAAACAAAAGAAATCACAAATGGAAAAAGCCATTTACAGATTTAATTTACTACATAAAAGCAGGACATGCTTCAGATGAGTATTATACTGCAATATTTATATGTACAACCTTTTAGTTGGGTCTTTATTCTATTTTAAAGAGTTCCTCCTCATCTGCTTCTAGATGTTTGTCTCAAGCTCAGAGCACGATGCTGTGCAATCATGGAGTATGTCCTGTTTATTGCCAGAGGAATGACCATTTTTACATTTTTCTTTCATCTTTGCTGTCACTTCCCAAAACTGGAATATGCCCCAGTCGTTTCAGTTCTTGCACCATATATGTTGCTTCATTGAACTGGTCACTGCTGACAATAGAACGTGTAATTTCAGATCTATTCTGCTGTTTTCCAGCCTCCCAAAAATGATCTGTTTCACACTAATGGACCGTGTTACCCTGTCTGCTTAGAGCAGCACTGCAGTTCGTAAAAGAATTCTGTCATTGTCCCCACTTGCCATGTGTTGGCTCAGTTGCAGAACAGTTTTGTTAAGTTTAAATTAGATTCTTCTCTGAGGAAAATAAATCAGAAGCTCTGCTGCTGAAGCGGGCTGCACACCATCCAGCAGTCAGTGGGGATGCTAAGTCCAACCTAGCACTTGTAAAGATGGGGTGATACTTCTGATTCCTAAGGGGCAAAGGGGAGGCAAGGGACTATATTTTTTTCAGTTGAGATGCAAATGCTAGCCACCACAGTGCCTATTTTCATGTAAATGTTGTGATATAAAAAGCTATGTAATGATGTAGAATTGGACTTTATTTTTTCTTTCTTCATATATTTTCTTTAATCCGATTTATGCCGTTTACTGAAGAATGTATGTTTTCTTTGGAAAAATGACACAAAGTAGTTCAACAGGCTTATGTTTAAGCTCGCCAGTTAAATAGCCAATATTAGTGACTGATGTTCTGCCACTGGAATAATTGTGTTATTTTCTATAACTTAAGAAGAGTACATTTTGTTTTCAGAGCACATTTTGTGCAAGAGGCTTCTGTTTGTGAAGCAAAGCGGAAAAATGCCATGTTATTGTGTATCTAGAATTAATTTCAGTGACTACAAATCTGGACCTATGTTTTCCTGAAAAGCAGAAATACTTGTTTATCTTACATGCAGTTGTGCTCCACACAGAAATACCCAGTAAGACACACTATCTGCCATTTGAATTATTTTTCTGCCTCTTCATGTTAAATAGCCATTGCAGATGTGCACACACTGAATTAATATTTGGCTGCTAGAATAAAATGAGAAAATATTTAAATGCTATCTAGTTTGAATTGGGTAAACACAGAACTTTTAATCTTATGCTATGAATTTATATTGGTTTTATAGACTATGTTTTTAAATGCTTAATCTTCTCTGAGGATCCATGTATTTCCATGGCTTTTTAAGAGTGGTTCTGATGCTGGAATTTCCTTGATCTTTCTTTAAACATTTTGTACTGATCTAACATGTATTTAAATAATTTACAGTAATCACAGGAACAAATGCACAGTCAGGATGTAAGAAGTGTTGCATAAACATCCAACATATTCTAGTACCTTCACTATTTCATACTTTTACAGTTAGAATATTTTCTTCACATAAACGAACATGCGCAACACTTATGACATAATGCATGTTAAGACATTTTAAAAGGTACTGTTCTCCTTGGTGTTAGACCTTGGACTTAGACTGTAAATAAGATAGCTTTAAGAATGGCTGGTTTGAATATTTGCTCATGTCCCCAGTATTAGAATGGACTTTGGGGCTCAATCAAACTTGTTAATTTAAATTTGTTAATCAGAGTCAATATTTAAGTATTATTTATTTCTGGTATGGTTCCATTAATCCAAGAGTATTGCTTTGCTGTGCTAAGATCAAGGTAATAATGAGAAACACACCAGGCTCCCAGCATCACACAATCTAAACAGTCAGAAACAATAGAGGAGCTGCCTTCACTCGAGGGCGAAGGCATGTAGTAACTGAGCCTAAAGCAAATTTAAGCTCTCTTGAATCTAAGGCTTGAGCTTGCCTTCTGATTTCATGCTGCCTCTCAGTAATGTATTTATTTATTTATTTATCTATTTATTTATTTATTTATGCATTGTCACTCTTAATTAAAAAGGAAAGCACAGAAGTCACAACGTTGCTATGCGTTCTGCCCAGCTGCAATCACAAGTCCTGGAAATGTCACAAGGAAACAGTTTCACGAGGCGTTGCCGGCCCAAGTTTGTGACCCAGAGTCGCTCAGACAGCACCAATGATTTCTGAAAGGCAATGATTTCTGAAAGTTTGGTTGCTTGTGTGAACAGGGCACTAGCTCCAAACCTGCAGAGATGTCCCCATTGTGCCTGCAAAATAAGGAATAGAGGCAAGACAGAAAAAAAACAACAATTACAATATGAAGTCTAAAAAGCATCTTTAGTATTATACTTCAACGTGGATGTGCTACCCTTAATTGGGATTTGGGGTCTACTTTAATATCACAAGATAACTGAAGATTCCTGGGGTATACAGGAAGGTTATTTCAGAAGGTGAGATGGGATTTTTTTTTAGTTATATTAAACCAGCTGGACATTTCAGACTGGATACACTCAATCCAGTATAGGAATTTTTTTTCAGTTTGGTGTATTTGATTAAAGAAACCAATAAACCACTGGAAAAAATGGAGAGAAGACAATTCATATACATCTATACCTATATTAGTGGTTAATCTTTCCAAAACAGAGCACATCTAAGGGTCAGAGATGATTTATCACTTTAATAAATATTGTAAAGTATATTTTCAAATTACCATTCCTGGGAAGTTATTGCAGATAAAGCACTAGGTATCACTTTGCATCATTAAGTGGGAGGGGTTTGTGTCTTTAGAGCATTGTCTAAAATAGAGTTCAGGATACACACCCAGGCTAACACCCAGATCTGTCACATTTCTTCCCAAACCTTAGACCTCAGTATTATTGGGATTCACAGATCACAGTGTGTGACCAGGCAGTTAAGAATATACTGAATACCTGAGGGTGTTTTAAAATAGTTGTACCCGAGTACTGACTGTATCAGCTATCTTACTTCTCCACAAAAATTGTTCTTTCGTTCTTTTCAGCCATAAAAGACCCCAGATTACTGAGCAAGCTGACACTCTATCAGATGCAATCCATTTTGCTGTAGCTGTTTGCTTGTCAGATTTATTTGTAGAGGTATCTCATACCTGACAGCTCGTACAACTGCAGTTTCTTACAGGGACGTTTCAAGACAGTGTGATGAATCTTCATGGCAATTTATATGGATCCAGATGCTGGGTATTTGCACAGTATTAGAGACAAAGTAGTTCTTCATGAGAACACCTTTTAAGAGTGTAACTTCCTTATTGTTTCACTGAAGGATTTGGGGATTTTGGAGTCTATTGGCTGTTTGTAATGTAGTTTCTTTTCAAAAAGTTGAGGAATTCTGTCTTTTTTCTCAATTAGATTGGAATTATTTCAGGTTTCTAGATTTGAAACATAATTTATTAGTGAAGGATATATCATATGATAAAATTGATACAAATATAAATTTTAACAGAGCATACTCATTATCACTGGATTTTTAAAGTGTTGAATACTGTTGAAAATCTGGGCCAAAGTACTTGCTACTGAAATGTTTGCAAACTGCATTTGAAAAATAGCCCACTTAGAAACTATTGCCAGTGTAATGTCCAATGTTTCATCCTTCACCTTAGGTAATCAAGAATAGTTTATACACCTTTGTGCATGTGGAGAAGTTTATCTTTATCACTAGGTTTTAGATATGAAGAGTTGAGTACATGAAGTACACTGGGTTTTGATTCCCACTCTACAGTTACCTCAGAAATCATAGGCTTTGCCCTTCCTAGTCTGCACTGCACCTGCATTCACTGAGAGTTTGGCAGCACGCAGGGCAGTTCTGGCACTGCGGCGTCTGTGCACGTTACATTGCTGAACACATCCATGGCAGTGGTTAACAGGAAAACTGAAGCAAACAGTTCTCTGAAATCCTTAGCTCAAAAATTACGTGGAACAA
Organism: Mesitornis unicolor; assembly: GCF_000695765.1. Lineage (NCBI taxonomy): Eukaryota > Metazoa > Chordata > Aves > Mesitornithiformes > Mesitornithidae > Mesitornis > Mesitornis unicolor. The sequence continues at coordinate 74,482 of NW_010208861.1, read as the reverse complement.
TGAAGTGTAGGATTTGTCTATACTGTACAAAGCGTTTCTGCCTTACAGATCTCCAAATTAGCTCAAATACCAGAAGCATGGTACTTGATGGCAACTTTGATCAGACAAATTAGCCTATGAGTAACCCCACATTGACTGCTTTTGTAGCTACACCGTCATATTCTGCAAGGCATGGCTACAGCCCTGTTGAAATCAGGTGAGGTCTTGCACAAAATAGTGGTTTTAACTGCATACAGCATGTTACAACAAACCATCATTAGTTCAGCAATGAATCTACTTTCAGCTCAAATATACCCCACCAGTCCTGACCTGTGCCTCTCTACTCCAAGATCGCTGGGGCTGAACGACACAAGCTGTGCCCAAATCTGTAAGGATCAGTCAATTCTGCTGAGTGCTGCCCAGCTAATTTATTGACAGATATTTACCACATTGTGAAAACGGAGACACTTTTGTCAATTTTACTTTTCTAACAAATACCGTTTTAACCTGAATCCTGAATACAAAATGTGCTGAAAATTATTCACATCCATTATATGCAATACTTCTAAATAAGTAGTCTCTAGACAGACACTTGTAACGTGATTTTAACTCTGCCTAACAATTCTACTAAGAGGTATGGTGCAAGAAAGAAACCAGATTAATTAAAACTATTTCCAAGTAAAATAGGAGTGGGAAATAGATAAGGCATAATCATGAATAATAAAATTCCTGATTCCTGCCCTACAAGGAGTAGCAATACAGATCACCAGAATGAACTGGCAGGACCTGTGTTTTGTGGTTTATATACTTTTTTCTATTTTTCCCCCTGGATACAGATGAGGCAAGGAGATACTGAGTCAGCTGTTGTGGCATCATGACTTTCTTACTGGACCTGTACCAATTCTGAACTCAACTTGAAAGCCTCCCCTATTATTTTTCATTTGCACTGTTTCTAGGAAACACCCGTGGTATTCTCCATGTACTTGAGCATGCAGCCTGTTAGACTCCATGGAAACCGTATTGATAACAGCTGAGGTGCTGGGGCCATAATTAATAACCTGTGCTGCCAAACTGGAATGGTTTATACTGTGTCCAAACAAGGCAGTCAGGGTTTTGGTCATGAGGGCTTCTCAGAGAGTTATTTCCCAAAACTTTGCATTCACAGGCTACCTTATCACATTGTAATGAAGGTTCTGTTTTTACCACTTTCAAGAGTCTCTGAAACATTAAGGAAAGAAAAAAATTACATGGTCATTACAGTCCATCGGATTTTACTCTAGTGTCATTCTTTATAAGACTGTGAAAAATTTGATTCTTTGAGTAGCAGCCTGTGGGTGGCATTAAAAAGATGCAGTTTGAGCTGCAGTGCCCAAAGGTCTGTGCATCCGATGCTGAGAACCCAGGAGCAATCCTGACCTTTCTCCCTGGAATTGGGTACTTCTTCAGTAATGGATTTTCCCCCTACTGCTCTGTTTGGGTTTTTATAATAAAGGGAATTCTTCAGCTACACTGGCAAACATTAGTTGCTATAGAAATGTGCACCTGTTCACAGGTGCAATATTGAATTGTGCTTCCTTCCTGGGACTAACAAGTTCGTTGTATTTGTCTGTTAAGGACAGAATAGCCTACAGCATTAAGAGGAGTAGGGGACATGCAGGTTAGAGGGGACAGAATACCTTGGAGCTGTTCGTCTGTCTTTAAAAATGTCTTTTCAGCTGCAGTCTTACACAGTTCATGGTGAAACTTCAGCTATACGCTCTCTTAAAATGCAAGCATTGTACTCACTGATGTGTATACACGAAGGAAGGAGCACAAAGCTTTCTTATGTATATGTTTGCAGGTTTTCCCCGTCCCACCCATAAGCAAAGGATGTCAGCACCATTTTTCGTGGCACATGGAATAGCTGTTCTTACAGGACCTTGTTCTTCTACATACTTCTGAGAGGACATGCTGTTCAGGAAGACCTTGCAAACGTGTTATTCCACACTTTGTTGTAATGGAAGTGTATTTTCTCCTTGGTATTCAAAAGATACTTAATAACATATGAGGGTTACATTTTAGAGCCCAACAATCTGTTTTCAGAGGCTTTAGGAGTCAACATGTGATGCTGCAATGCAGTTATTTTCCAACATGAACACAAGATGAGGGGCACAAAAGAATTGTCTGTTACTTCTGTCTGCCAAAAAACACAGACTGCTTTCCTATACCTGCCTACTCCATGATACATTTCAGCTTTAGTGACAGTAGTCTAGGGTCGTATAAAAATCTGTACTTTATTATACAAACATTTTTCTAAGTTTTTTGGGCAAAAAACCTATTGCTTGGTTGTCAAAGCCATTGCTTTTAAAACACTATGTATGTTTAATGTGCTAGGTATATGCCAAAAGTATACAAATTGAACATGTATAATTCTAACATAGAGATCTTATAAACAGTATGAAACTGAGGATCTGGTCCCTCAAAGTACTTAATCGGGTCTTTAATTTCTGTACACTGAGTTGTAACAAAAAGCTGCTATCAGTCTGTAAATGCCCCATTAAATCATATTTAGGAAGAAAGTAAGCATATGTGAGCAAGAAAAAGTGTGTCCTCCAAGGATTTCAATACTCTTAACTGATTTATATGCTTGACTTGGCTGTACAAGGTCACCTCATCACTGATTTCCTTTTGAAATATAAGCCTACAGTGGTACATTTTATTTAAAGAAAGTTGTTGAAATAACTGTGCCTGTGCAGACAGCTTGGCTGAGTTGAGACAGTTGAGCTGATCAATTCATGCCCACAATACGGCTCTTCTACTTGGCAAATGAACTCAGTTTTATCAATGTAACTAACAGATAAGCCACAAGGTCAGATGGTGCTTTCCAGACAAGCAGGCAAAAGCAAGATTTCCCCGGCTCTGCCCTGGATTTTTGCTGTTCCTTTTTCTGAGAAATCAGCTTGGATTTGGGGACTTCCCTCATTGTTCATATTGCCTACTAGTTTCTATCTCTGGCGTGTTTCCTTAGCCTTATTTATCAGGATTTATTGTTCCTGCCTGTGAAGGACTTCCAAGGACGAGCTGGGTGCGAGAGCAAGGTGCTCTATGGGAACACCCTGATACCGCAGTCAGAGCGAGGACTGTGCTTTATAACCAGCCAAGCAGTCGTCTACTTCCAAAAGGAGAGTTTCCCGTGTTGGAAAACCAGACAGCTCACAAAACAGGGTCTAAACTGTTAAGTTTGGGATTTATGGGTTTTAAGAGCTGAAGTTTTAAGTTTTGGTTCTGCATTGCTTCACATTTTCTTCTGTCAGACACTAAATTACATCACCAAAGTAGGAAGCTCCTGGTGTTCCTCAGTGTCCCGGATTTAGTGTGCTTAGTCATTATTGCTCCCAGAATGTAACACTTACATGGCCACTCTCTCGCATGCATAAAATGTAATGTCTAATGCAGTAGAACAAATGTAACTAAAACCTTGGTATTTAAAATTCATCTTTCTAAGTTCATTTTTTCTATATAAATATTAAACCTAAGATAATTATTTGAAGAAATTCATTTTTCAATGAGCAAAACTCATCATTTGTTACACAGTCAAACATAATATTTTGCTTTTTTCTTAGTTTAAGTAGACCAACAAAGTTATTGTGAGGGGATTTTGGTCTTAAGGAGCAACTTAACATTAAAAATACTGTAACGTGGCAGCTGATGCATAGTTTAATTTCCTTTTCACCCCCAGGTAGGACTTTTCTGTTACCAGCTCCCAGTTATCACAGAAATGCAACAGTGCCATCTCTAGGATGGACTCAACATCCCCTTCACCGCAGGATGTGTCAAGGAAGTTCAGTAGAAGATGATAGACGCATGTGAATTCACCCTCAGACTTTTACAGAAAAGCAAGATGATTGCAAAAAAAAGGCTCATGTGATTTTTCTTTTTTCCCCACTTGTTCTGAAGTCTGATGAAAGTGTTCAAAGTTTCATCTGAGTTTAGCTTCCCAGGCCTCTTAGTCTTTGCGAGCCCTTTGCATTCCCTGGGTGTTTTCAATCAGTAAGAACAGACCCGCAGGTTTCAGAGCAAATCCTTCCAAGTGTTTCAGAACGCAGCCATGGATGACAGTGAAAGGGAAGCCCAGGCTTATTTTTCACATCCAGATACAGCTCAAACATCACGAATATTGTTAGGCTGACATGATTATACATCCTTCCCATCCCAACTCTGTTCTTTAATGGTTTCCTTAAATGTTCCACACTAGCTTTTTTTGTTTTTTCCATTGCAAAAACAAAATTTCTGCATTACAACACCAACGTATTTGACCAATTCTGTCTGAAATACTTCATTTTCTTCTAGTATATTTTTAATTTTCCTTGCCATTTGATAAAATATGTCACCAAAAATAAATCTAATTTTTAAAAATAAAACTTAGAGTTACGATATTTTTATTAAGTGTATGTTTGCAGAGAGCTATAATTTGGAAATCAATATATGAAACAAAATTTATTACAGAAAAAAAGAACCCATAGCTCTGTATTTTTAATCATTCAGTAGATGGAAATATCTGCAGTAATCTGTTAGGTTCAAATTTTCTGTTTTCTACAGTGTGCATGTTATTTCAGAACTTCTGACACAGATTCATAAAAATTCTGATGCTAATTATCTATGTGTGTCCTCAAGCACACTCCTGAAATGCCCCACCATATGCTTCATTTAGAAATGGTGTGGATTTCTGATTTTAGGCAGCCACTCTCTTTAAATTCAATTGCCATGGTACTAAAGAACACATTTGCTGTGGAAGCTACAAGAATGTAGGATGGTTTCTGTATCACCTGCATTGCACATTAACGAGGCTCGCTTGCTGGAAAATACAAATGCTGTATGGCAGCCAAAGAGAGAATTATTTTTATCTAGGACACTTTTCCCCCAGAAAAGGCAGATGATACAATTAATGTCTCCTTTAATGTATTCAGGAAGAAACAAACTTTTGAGCAAATTATATTTGCGAAAGAAGAAGTTACTCCTGGCAGCTTTGCAGACAGAAAATCATGCCAAATGAACTCCTCTTCTGGAATTCCTCTTTTTTTACCTGCTCTAATCTACATCCGAGAATAATGTGTATTCCTTACAGTACACCATATTCTTGTTTTTATTTCAAGCAGGGGCATGAAAGAAAGATTAATGAAGGGAGTGAGCACATAGAAAGAGTATAGAGTAAAAATGAGACCAAGCAACTATTTCATAGGTTCTTTTAGGGTGCAAAATGTCTTAAGAAACAGTAGACTGTAAGTGTTGGATGAGACATCTTGCTGTGGTCTTAATATATACAAAAAGATGCTTCTGAATCACTACCATTTTCCTTTCAAGTCTTGCCAAAGCAACATTTGCTGCTTCTCCTGTTTACAGAAAACTCTGCTAATTTGTTTGAGAAGTCAGTATTTTTTAAAATTAAATAAATTTTCTCTTTTTCTCTTTTTGTTTTAAGCTTTTCTACAAAATTTGGAAAAATTCAGCATGGAAAGGCTTCCTGTTTAAAAGCAAATACTGCCATAGTCTATCTGCCTTCATTTTAAACACTTTTCTCCCACCAGGTAGACCAAAGAATACTACCTCAGTCCTCATTTACTATCTTTTATGTCAAGCCTTGTGGTCACAGTTCCTTCTCTTTTCTTCCTTTTTTTTCCCCCCTCCTCC